>NC_077231.1:5383018-5538018 GCF_027887165.1 Monodelphis domestica
CATCTCTGGTTAGGGAGGATTCAGGGACCTCTGAGGTCCCTTCCAGGACTAGACGGAGGACCCTTCAGCCCCCATTGGTGGAGGGAATTCTCTTACCAGAATCATGGGGACGAACCCCCAAAAGAGCTTGTGTTCCCCTTTGAAATGAGCGCGAGCTCCCCTCTGCGTGTCTTTCTTCCCCTGCACCCCCAGACCCACAGGCAGGGACTTCCTTTTCTGCCCCCAAGGGTGTCTTCCTTTGTAGTCGGCCTTTGAGAATCCACTTGTGAATGGTCAAGGAGGGGTTTTTGAAGCCCTTTCCTTGGGTCTTAGCGTCAATGTGTGTTCTGGTTCCAAGGCAGAAGAGTGGTAAGAGCAAGGGGCAATGAGGGTTCAGTGACTCAGCCAGGGTCACCCGGTGAGGAAGCGTCTGAGACCAGATCTGAACCCAGGACCTTCCATCTCGAGGCCTGGCTCTCCATTCACGGAGCCTTCTGGCCACCCCCAAGTCATTATTTTTTTAGTCATTTTTGGAAACATTTTTTCCAAACGGCTTTTCTTATGCCAGTTTCCCAAACCAAAGATGGAAGAGTCTTCTGGAAGTCGAGGGGGAGCTGTTTCTGCGTCTAGGCTGTCGTCCCCTCCCCCGGCAGTGCCAGGCTCTTCAGGTCATTCTGCCGGAGGCCTCTCCTTTCCTGCTGCGTGGAGCCCAGCGGCTTCGGGGTCCACCTCGGGTGATTGACCACCAAGCAGATGTGACAGTGCTCGTTCAGCGCCCGGCTCCCTCCTGCTAATAACGCAGTTTGGGTGTCCAGGCGGATCTCATCATTCTGCCTGCCAGGTGGCATGAGAGGAAGGAGGGAATGATGGGAGGGGGCAATCCTTGTCCTCCCAAGCTGACCACTTTCTGCCTCTCCAGCCTCGCCTACGTAAAGGGCCTCTCATTCCTTCTTCTGTGTTGGGGCAGTTTTCTGAGGGGAGTGGTTAGGAAGTATGTGGTAGGAGAAGGGTGATGAATGAGTGAATAGCCCTTGATTTATCTAGCTGCCCATCTATCTTATTATTTACTTTTAAATCCCTGCCTTCCATCTTAGAATCAATGCTCTGTCTTAGTTCCAAGACAGAAATGCTGTAAGAGGCAATGGGTGTTAAGTGACTTGTCCAGGGTCACACAGCTAGGAAGTGTCTGAAGGCCAGATTTGAACCCAGAAACTCCTGGGTCTAGTCCTGGCTTTCAATCCACTGAGCTACCTAGCTGCCCCCAAATAGGCATTTATGAAGCACCTACATTGTGCCAGGCATGGCATTAAGTGCTGGGGAAACAGATACAAAAGTAGGATGGCCACTACCCTCTCAAGGCTTATATTCTGATAAACCTGGCCATTTACTGACAGGATGATTTAGGAAAGCCACTTTCTTCCTCTGTTTCTTTCTCTGTAAACTGAAGGTTTACAGATAATGACTTCTAAAGTCCCTTCCAGCTCTAACATTTTGTGACGGGCAAGTTTAAGGTCAAAGGTTATCAGCTTCACTTCATTGGCTGAATTAATGAATGAACAGATGGATGGATGGTGGGTGGATGGATGATGAGTGAATAGATGGATGGATGAGATGGGTGGATGGATGGATAGATGATGGATGGGGGTGGATGGTGGTTGAATGGAATGGATGGTGGGTGGATGAGATGGATGGATGGATGGATAGATGATGGATGGGGGTGGATGGTGGGTGGATGAGATGGGTGGATGGATGGATGGATGGATGGATGGATGGATGGATGTATAGATGATGGATGGTGGTTGGATGGGAAGGGTGGATGGTGGGTGGATGGTGGGTGGATGGTGGGTGGATGGTGGTTGGATGGGAAGGGTGGATGGTGGGTGGATGGTGGGTGGATGGGAAGGGTGGATGAACAAAAACGTATTATTATTGGCTATAGGCCATGCTCTTTGAGAACATCTGATGGCTCCAAAGTGCTCCTTTTCCTGAGGGAGGTGTGAGGAGACCCCCATCCTGACTAGTTGGTTTCTCAGTCTGATCCAGCCACAGCCCACTGTTGACTCTGTCTTATCCCTTGTCCTCATCCCAGAAAAGTTAGCTGACCGCAAACTGAATGTGGCTGAGGTGACACAGTCAGAAATAGGCCAGAAACAAAAGCTTCAGACCATCCTGGAGGCGGTTTATGATGTCCTGCGGCCCCATGGCTGGACCATCAAGTGGAACGTGGACTGTGAGTAGTGTGTGATCCTGGGGACAAGGGGATCAAGATGGTGGAAGGCAGGTGGGGGTGGGGGGGGGGTTCCAAGCAGAAGAGTATCTAAATTCCTAGGCCTTAGGCAGTGGGATTCTTTCCCTTAGACATAATCTGACCTCTCCAAAGACCAGGAGAGTCAACAGTGGATTATCTGCTTGGTGGGAAGGACCAGTGGTCCGGATAAGGCCCCAAAGCCGATCACACTGGGCTTTAGTGGCTTGTGTGTTTATGGTATTAAGCTGAATAATGCCAGAATTTAAATCAGAGAGAGGCCAGAAAGGGCCTCTGAGGGATGCAGAGGAAGACCTGTGTGTCACAGGCAGGGGACAGACCAGATGGCCTCTAAAGCCCACTCCAGCTCTAAGATCCCACATTCACGAGTTCCATGGGAGCTCTAGAGCTCTCTAAATACCCTCACTGGCTATCTTGTCCAACCCCCTCATTTTACAGAGGAGGAAACTGAGTGACTTGTCCAAGGTCTTGTGGAGAGGGTATCAGAGCCAGGATCACCTGGACCAGCCTCATTGTTTCACATAGGAGGGAACTGAGGCCCAGAGAGTTCAGAGGTTTGCCCAGGATCCTGTAGGTACACAAAGGTTCACACACGGGATCACATGGGTCACAGATGGACTTCGAACCCAGATCGTTTTACTTTGGAGCTCATGTACCTTCCACCATTTCCACCCACATCTGTTCCTTTGCTCCATCACAAGGCCTCAGCCTAGTCCTGGAAGAGACCTCAGAAGCCACTGACTCCCAACCACTCCTTCTACAGAGGAAACTGAGGCCCAAGACTCACCCCCATCCTCACCTCTCCAAATCCTACCCAATCAGAGATGCCCTTCAGTCTTGCTTCCCCCAGGAAGCCCCCTGGGCCTGCCTCTGAGCACAGGGTCACATCTGTGTCCCGCTGAGTCGTGGCTGATGCTGGAAGCTCCCCTTGGGCTCCTTCCCCTGCCCCGTCCATCCCTGCCCCCCATTTGGGGTCCTCCTGACTCTCTGCCCCCTTGCCAGCGAGAGTTTTCTGATGGCTGCTAAGGAAGAACAAATAGAAGGGGATGGAGATGCCAACAGGGGACTTAATGAGCCAGAGCAGGTGTTACCTGTCAGTACCAACCTGGGAGCAGAATTTACCCGGTGAGCAGCCGTGGCATGTAAGCGATAATGTTGTGGCGTCTTTTGATGGCAAAGATCATTCATTTTCTTTTTTTTTACTTTTTTTTTAAACCCTCACCTTCTATCTTGGAGTCAATACTGTGTATTGGCTCTAAGGCAGAAGAGCGGTAAGGGCTAGGCAATGGGGGTCAAGTGACTTGCCCAGGGTCACCCAGCTGGGAAGTGTCTGAGGCCAGACTTGAACCCAGGACCTCCCATCTCTGAGTCTGACTCTCAAACCAAGGAGCCACCCAGCTGCCCCCCAAAGATCATTCATTTTCATACAAATGTTTTCCCACTAAGCCACAGCCTGAGGGGAAGGCCATCCCCTGGCAGATTGGGATGAAAGGTCTTCTGGCCCCCACAGGGTTGTTGTGCTTTTTTTAAACCCTTCTCTTCTGTCTTAGAATCAATACTGAGTATCAGTTCCAAGGTGGACCAGCTGTAAGGACTAACTGGGCAATGGGGATTAAGTGACTTGCTTAGGGTCACCTGGCTAGGAAATGTCTGAGGTCAGATTTGAACCCAGGACCTTCCATCTACCTGGCTCCCAATCCACTGAGCCACCTCATTGCCCTGGAATGTCTTCCTTTTGAACCAAATTTGATCAGTAAACAAAAGGGACCAGGGTTCTTTTCCTGTGGACATGACTGTCCCCCTGTCACTTTGGCGAAGGGCCAAGGGTCTGGTGGGCCGCCTCTTCTTTAGCTCTCGCCAGTGAGACGTGTCCGGGATGGTCCTGAGTATCCATTTATGAGGCTGCCCCTGGCATGAGTCCACCATGGAGACCTTCCTCAGTGGTGATGCTGGCCTACCCAGGGAAGCTGGTGTCGTCAGTAAGCTTCTGTTCTTACCCAGACGTCAGGGTCTCGAGACAACGGGGACAGTACGAAGGGCCTGGGACGTGACTGCAAGCAGGCTGGACAGCCCCAGCCCTCAAGGAACTGACCCTCTAGTGGAGGACACAACAGGGTGGTGGAAGGAGGCGGGGAGGCCCGCTCCCCGGTCAGAGCCCTGAGCCCCGGGGGCACCGGAGAGATTCTGGACTTTGGAGCCAGGGGCCTGGGAAATCTGGCAGCCCATGCCCACCTCATGTCTCTTCTGCCCTTCAGAATGGCGCAGAAATTCCCAGTCCGGTTTCTGGTGAAGGCCTCTGGCTTTATCCAGTCTAAAGTGAGAAAACCCACGAATGGGGAGGTTCCATAAATTGCCCAGGATCCCACGGGAGGTAATTAGTAGAAATGGGGCACACACGCAGCTCTAGACTCCACAGGCTCAGCACTGTAGAGCCTGAAGGGGCCTCCGAGGCCAGATAGCCTCATGTTACAGAGGATGATCCTGGGCCCAGAGAGCTCAGAATCACTCAGGATGAGGCAGAACTTGAATCCAGGCCCAGCTTATTGCTCGATAATCACTCTCCTCTCCAGGCTGCCTCATTGTTTTATGTTTGGTTTTTGACTTCACTCGTGATGTTGTTCAAAAGACACCTTCCTTTCTTCCTCCCTCGGTAGCCATCCATGGGAAGAATCTGGTGGCCATCCTTCACCTCCTGGTTGCTCTGGCCATGCACTTCCGAGCCCCCATCCGGCTCCCCGAACATGTCTCTGTGCAGGTGGTGGTTGTCAGGGTAAGTGACTGCATCCCCCATGCCTCCCCCTGGCTCGCCTAGCCGGCTCCATCCCAGGCGGGCTCATGGGGTGCCCGGCTTTGGGTTTTTTCTCTTTTTTCTCCTGAGAGGCTCAGTTCTGTTTTCCTTTTTGATGAAATTTATAGCTTTTTCTGGATTTGAGATAAATGAAGGAAATGGGAAACAGTGGCATGCTGGGAGCAAGGCGAGCCCAGAGGCTCCTGGAGCTTTCAGGTTTAATTTCCAAGTTTTTTTCAAAAGGCACATTCATCTCCTTCAAAAGGCAACTCGTCAGAATTCAATATTCAGCTCCTAAATGTGCTTATCACTCAGCGGAGGAGTTTGCAGTTAGGGTCACGTGAGAGAGGGGAGGGGGAGGGGGAAAGAGGGAGAGAGAAAGAGAGAGACAGTGACAGAAAGAGAAAAACAGACACGCAGAGAGACAGAAGGGGAGAGAGAGATGGGGGGGAGAGAGAGACAGAGTCCCAGCCCTCCTCACCTCTGTCCTGGCTCTTCCTCCAGATTTATTCCAATTCTAGAGTCATCAAAGCCTCTCCATCCCTTTCCCTCAGGGCCTGGGCCTTAGCCGACTTATTTTATAAGCTGACCTGACCTGGGTGCCAACAATAGCTTTATTTCTTGGGCTTCCTGGAGAGCTTTGGGCCTTGTGGCCAAGCCCCTTTCCCAGCCCTCCCTGAGCCTCCTCCCTGGGTGCTTCAGAAGGGTTTGGTGAGTGAGGAGCCCCACTTCAGATAACATTACCTACATTCTTTGGAGGACCTTCTGGAGGCAGGCTACAGGAGGTCTGAGGAATGACCAGATGCCTAGGACTTTGGGCATGGTGGGGGTGCTGGCTAGGTGGGCCTCCTGTGGAAGCCACTACCCATTGCCCTCTAATGATTGTTTTTATGTCTTTTGGGGTCTTTCAGAAACGGGAAGGCCTGCTGCACTCGACCCACGTGGCAGAGGATCTGACCACCACCACAGAGTGAGTAGACTCCTCCCAAGCCTTCTGTAAAGAAAACTGACCAAGGGTCTTCACTGTTCTTTATTGTTTCTTGATTTCTCATGAAATCATTGGTTTCTAGATGGTCAATTCTGATTTTTAAGGCCTGGTTTTCCTCTGTCAGTTTTTGGTTCTCCTTTTTCAATTGGCTCATTTCTTCTTACGTCACTTTCATTTCTCTTCCCCATTTTCCCTCTACCTCTAATTGGGTTTTGAAGTCTTTTTTTGAAGTCGTTCCAGAATCTGTCCAATCCATATTTTTCTTTTGGATTTTGCATGTGTTTCCTTTGCTTTCACTGCCCCCTTCTCTGTCTGCACTTTGCTCTTTGTCTCCATAAAAAGTCTTTAGAGTTTGGTACTTTTTTGTTGTTGTTTGCTCACGTTTCCTATTTAATTATAGGTAGGCTCTATTTTCTGGGAAGTTGGGGTACCCTCTTAAACTTCAGTCCTACCTTGAAGCTATTTTCAGCCCATTTTCTGGGTTGTTACTGGTTTACCAGATGGTCTGAGGGCTGAGAGCTCTGACAGCCCCCTTCCTTGGGGCAGATTCAGTTGACCCTTGAGATGTTGATAGCTTAAAGGCTTTCCTCAGGCTTGGGTATAAGCTCTGAACTTGATTGTGGGCTGATCAGATTCTAGCTCCAGGCTTAGACTTGTGGGGGTTTTTGTTTGTTTGTTTGTTTGTTTTTGTCTCAAAGTGTTCTTTATTCAATTAGGCACACCCTTGATTGCCTTGTCCTGGAGCTCCACCCTTAGTTTTGGGCAAAAAGATCTCAGGGAGGCTCCCCCTGAGAACTATGTCCTCACCCCAAATCCTGAATTATGTCCTCATCCCAAACCCAGGTTGGGATTCCTGGCTTTGCTCTGGGCCCATAAAGATTGGTCCCTTTCAGCACAGATTGTTCTGGGCTGGGACTCCAGACTTCTTCACTGGTTTGCAATTTCAAGGGGTGTGAGTTGGCTTGGACTTCTTTTTGCCTGACAGGATCTCAGGGTCTGACTTAGCTTGGGATTAAGTTTGGAACCTGTGAGGAGCAGATGTGTGGGGCGATGGGGATGTGCTTTGCTCTTGGCTTACTCTGCCCCCTGCTAGCTTTGTTCCCCATATGATCTCTGCCTACCTTTCAGGTTTTTCTTTTTTGAAGACTGTTTCCCTCTGTCTCTGTTGGTTCTTTCACTCCTGTATTTGCTTTGTGGCAATATTGGTTGCAGAGGATTTTCATGGTGAAACAGCACACTGCTGTCCTAGTTACTCCTCTGTTTCAGCTTCAGTCTTCACTGTTCTTGTTCCCGTCATCATAGTCTCATCATCTGTTGTGTAGATGTGTCAGAAGGCCATGGCTTCCCCTTGACGGGGGCCATTTCCCCATTAACCCTGGAATTCTCCTTTGAAGGCCATTCCAATCCCAGCCTCCTTCCCCGTGGCCCTTTCTTGGGTGCTTCTTTATGACTCAATTGCCTTCCTTCCCAAAGGCCTTGTGCCTTTTGATTCCTTCTTCCCGGAGCACGAGTTTTGTTTTGTGTTTTAAACCCTCACCTTCAGGCCTAGTATCAGTTCCAAGGCAAAGGATGGTAAAGGCTGGGCAATGGGGGTTCCCCAGGCCAGATTTGAACCCAGATTCTCCCATCACCAGGGCTGGTGCTCTATCCATGGAACCACTTAGCCGCCCCTGGACATGAGTTTTAACCACTATGCACCCATAGTATGCCAAGCTTTAAGATCTTCTTTCTCTATTCTTTGGTCCTCTTGCAAATGTCTCACCTGGCTTCATTTACTTGGCACACTTAATGCTTTGGCCAGAGAGAGGGACAAAAGTGCCCGATCAATCAGTCATTCAATCCCAGCAAGCATTTATTGAATACTCGCTGTGTACGGGGATTGTACTGCTGCTAGGTCCTGGCCACCCAAAGATAAAAAGAAAGCAGGCCTGGCCCTCGAGGCTCACCAGCTAATAGGGAAAAGCTCTAGAATGGTGTATTCCAGAGGCTTTCTGCACCTTTGGGATGTTCCGATGCAGCCAGCCTCTCAGAATAAGGTTTTTAAATGGTAAGATGGCTGTGGAATAGGGAAATCTGGTTATCCAATTAAAAAAACTCCTCCACTGCAGGTGGAGAAGGTGCCCTTTTTGTGAGGAGGCCAGGCAGGGCTGTGGCGAGCAATTCATGATATGAATTATTCGATAACCAGAAGGATCAGTGCCTGCTGGTGCCTTTATTCATCGCCTTTTCTTTCCTGCTGAATCCTTTGCCTGTCAATTAACCTGCTCTAACGAGTCCCTTTCCCGTTTTCATTTGTAGGATGATGATGGGAAGATTTGGTAAGTAACCTGGGAGATGGGCACGTCGTTAATATTAATGATAATGATAAGAGGAATAATGGCTCTATGCTGGGTGCAGGCTGAGCATTTTACAAATACCTCATCTGAGCCTTCCAATAACTTGGGAGGTAGGTGCTACCATCTTCGCATTTTACAGATGGGGAAACTGAGGTAGACAGGTGAAGCGACTTGCTCAGGGTCACCCAGCTAGTCAGCTTTGTGGATCGGGGCACCTCCTAGCTATTGGACCTGCCCTTGCTCTTACTGGAGGAGGGGCCTGGGGTTCCCCTGGACAGTCTTTCTTGGGAAGGAGCCAGGAAAAGGGAGGTCATGGCCGCCGAGGCTCCTGGCAGCGGCCTAGGGAATAGAGACTGCAGAGGAAGCTGGGAGTACCACCCAGGACATATGGCATATGTGGTGATCCGATTAGCCAGAGAATTTCCCTCTAACCCAGGATTGAATGTAATCTTCCTGTTTAAAATCCGTCCCCCTTTGTAATCTAAAGCTGATGAAAAATCAGGCTTCTTGCTTTCTGCTCTGATTAAGCTCTTCCCCCTTTCAGGACAGGCGGGGCAGAGGGTGGGGGTGGGCTGCCCCCCCCCCCCCCCCCCAGTGGCTGTTCCAGCCAGGGAAGGGAAGGTGTCTGCAGCCATTCAGGATGTTTTGTTCCTTTCTTTTGTTTCTCTTGCCTTTAAAGAGCTCATTTGTATGGGAAAGGCCAGGCCTGCCCAGGTTCCCTGGCTGGAAAGCTTTTGAGCCGGTCTGGGCAGGCCGTCAGAGTGGGTGTTGAGGCTGCCCTGGGTGTGCACTTTCCTGGGGGGACGGGGAGAAGGATCTTTGCCCTAAAGAGCTTTTTAAAGCCACAACAAAGGGCAGAACCTGGCAGCAGCTGTCTTTAGGGTAAGTCTGGGCCAGAGAAATGTGTAAATCACACATCTGTCAGCCAGCAAGCATTTCTTCAGGTTGACTGGGTGCTAGACCTTGTCTACACAAAGAAAAGGAACACCCAGCCCCTGCCCCCAAGGGCTTCCATTCCGCTGGAGGGACAGCATGCCAGTAATGGGTGCATTCAGGGCCCATGGAAGAGAAGTGGAGGAGGAGGCCTAGGCCCCGGGATGGTCTCCTTCTCCCTTGACCCTCTCTGGAACGGTGAACACCACAGCTGCCTTGTGTTGGGGAGGGGGGAATAATCCTTTACCCTCTGCCCTTTGGGCCAGCCAGCCCACCAGGGTTCTGGGTCTGCCACCCATCTGTGCAGAACTCCTAGGAGGTCTCTGGCTCTGGACTCATTGGCAGGGTTCTAATCCTGCCTCTGGGGATTATGCATGAGCACATTACTGGACCCCCTGGCCCTCAGTTTGCTCCTCTGTCTAATAAAAATCCATCTCCTTTTGGCCCTTTCCATAAAAAGAGACTCTTTAAAAGCAAGAGAAACAAGGGTACCAGAAGCGTCTGTGTCCTGGCAGACTCCCGTTTGGGGCTCCCCAGTGTCTGATGACTGGGCCAGAGAGCCCCCAGGAGCCCCCCTAAGCCACCAGTCAGGCTGAGATCTCCAGAGGCTCCTTCCAGCAGCAGCTCATGAAGGGCCTCTTCTCTTCATAGGGAAAAGCATCTTCAGGGAGCCAGGGATCCTGATGGTGGGGTCGCCATGGCAACAGCTTCCTGCTTGCCTTCTCATTCCTCCCAGCCCTAGGCTCGCCCTGGAAACTGACAGGGGGGCCAGAGACAGGTTTGGGAGGGGATCATGTGGTGGTGCTGGGAGAAAGATGGTATTTCTCTGCTTTCTTGCCCTCCCCCCCAATCAATCTAGAGATTCTGCTTTTGTCCCTGGGGTTCACTGGCCCTCTCTTAGCTAGAGGGAGGTTGGGGGCTTCAGCCTTCAGGATTATTAGGCTTTTCTTCCAGATGCCAGATCACCAAGTGCCCTTTATAACGCTCAAGCAGGGGGTTTTCACCTTGTTTGGGTCCTGTGCACCTTTGGCAGCCAGCCTGCTGAAACCTGTGATGCCCTTTTCAGAAGCAGTTTTTAAATGCACAAAATCAAATAGGGAGCAATTGCAGTGAAATAATTATCAGAGCATTTACCCAAACGCCACGCCAACAAGCAAGTTCCCAGATTCCCCTGAAATCTGTCCACAGGACCTTTGGGGTTCCACAGACCCAAGATTAAAAGCTCTAACACGATAGGGAAACAGAGAAGCTCCTTTGTACTAAGACTGGCTCAATGCCTTAATAATAGTCATATTCCCAGTAATAGCTAGCATTTGCATAGACACTTCACAAGTGTCATCTCATTTGAACTTCACAGCAACCCTGGGAGGAATGTGCTATTGTTATCTTCATTTTACAAATGAGGAAACTGAGGCAGACAGGTGAAGTGACTTGCTCAGGGTCACACACAGCTGGTATCCAAGGTGGGTCTCCAACTCCTACCTTAATCAGCTGCACCTTAATTCAATTTAGTTTAATTCACTCAACATTCATTAAGTATCTATAACCTTAGGGATACAGAAAGTTAAAACAGTCCCAGCCCTCTAGGAGCTTCCAGTCTAATGGGGGAAGGGGAAGGCACTAACAACATGCAAACAAAAATGTACCACATGAGCCCCTTGAGAAATGCTGCGTCGAGTCCCACTTCCTTAGTTTAGGATTGTTTGCTTTTTTAATTATTAATTTTCAAAATTAATTAATTAGTTTTTTACCAATTACATGGAATCACAAATTTCCACACAAGTTTTTCCAGGTTATAGGATCAAACTTGTGTCGCTTCCTCCCCCCACAAAACCTATGTCTAATTGTTCATTGTTGTGAGTGAGTAATCTTGCAAAACCCAACCCCAAATAAACAAGGGAAAATCATCTGCCTTCATCTGGGTTCTGACCCCAGTGCAGCAGCATCCTTTGTCACTGTTCTGGATCATTGTATTGTTTGTGGGTTTGGTTTTTTAACCAAATTTTGAAGCATTCCTTTTGCTTTAGAACATTCAGATTTTTTCCTCAAAGATTATGGAATAATCCTGCTAAATAGCTAATAGAGAGTAGAGAGGATTTTGAGTCTAGGCAGGAAGACTTGGTTCAAATTGTGCTTCAGACACACTTCACTAGCTGTGTAACCTTAGGTAAGTCACTTAAATACCGAGCCTCAGTTTCCCCATTTGTAAAACGAGAGGGTAGACTAGATGGCCTCGAAGGGCTCTTCCAAGTCTAAGTCTAGGATCCCCAGCTCTCCCTCATCTAACACGCTTCCCATTTCATGTGCCCCACAGAACGAGACGCCTTCGACACGCTCTTTGACCATGCCCCCGATAAGCTCAGTGTGGTGAAGAAGGTAAGCTGGGGTCCACTCTGGCCTTCGGTTCTGCCACCAAGGAGGCAGCTGATGCTTGGACACTGGCTGCCCAAACTGAAATGTAATTAGAGTCAGGAATGGAGCCGTGAGGTAGAACATCAGCCCCCTTGGGCTCCTTGGGCTCCCTGGGCATCTTCCGGCCCGCAGCCTTGTGGATTCTGGCAGGTGCCTTCCCCAGCTGACTCGGTTCCCTGGAAGTTAATTCATATTCAAGGCCTCTTCCTCACGGACACCATTTTTGGGGAGAGGCAGGCCTGATGGATCTTGCTGTTTCCGGGGAGCATTTTAAGTCCTTTTGGAAACTCTTTCTTGAGGCTGCCTGTCACAGGGGTCTGTGGAGTACATTGAGCCCATTTTTCTTCCAGACAGGAGAACAAAGGAGAAAGGGCCTTGCAGATGTGAAGGCCCCTAATGGGGGGGGGGGGGGAGTCCAAATCGAAGCGTGTGAACTTCCCGCCCTTGAAGTGAGATGATGAGTCTCCAGGAGCATCTGGCCTGGATTTTTTTAGCCGTTTATTGTTCAAGACAGTGAAAGCCGTCCCCGGCGGGGCATAGAAATACATTCAGTGTGGATGTCTTTCTTCAGGGAAGCTGGGCTGAATGGAGGGCCCCCGGAGACAAGCCGCTGCCGATTCTGGCCCCTGGCCCGGCTGCTTTGTTGTCTGCCTTTTGCAAACTGGCTGGGGGGAGGCGATAGGAGGGGGCTGGCCAGGGAGATGGGCAGTCTCAGATCTTCGTACCCCCAGAAGGCTTCTGGCGAGCCCGGGACCTTTCATGCTCGATCCCAGAATTCATTGTGTGGGTCTGCTCTGCCCTTCCCCTGGCCTCAGTTTATCAGAAGGGCCTTTTAGCCCTCGGCCCGGGATCCCACGATGCTGTGCCTTCTCCTTCGAAGGACTGTCGGGGGAAATGGAAGAAGCTGTCTTTATTCTGTTAGGCCATTAGAAGGGAGAGCTCGATGAGAGCAGTTCTTAAAAATGGAACCGGCCGCCTCGCGGGCCCAGGTACCGGCATTCACCCCAGGCAGAGCAGCACCTCCTCCCTGCCCCTCGCTTACAGTGGGCATCCCTCGCCCTGAAGGGTACCCCCTGCCTTCATTAGCTCGTAGTTTGGGTTTTTCGGGGCCCGGAGCCAGGGAGGGGGGCTGCCGCCGTTCACCCCTCGTGCTCTGCTCTGCTCCCGCAGTCTCTGATCACGTTTGTCAACAAACACCTGAACAAGCTGAATCTGGAGGTGACGGAGCTGGAGACCCAGGTAGGACAGCGCGTGGAGCCCTCCCAAAGCCATTCTGGGTGGCAGGCGGGGGCCCGGGGGGTGAGGGGCCCAAGGCAGGCCAGGCACGGCATCTCTGCCCCTGCGTCTCCATTGAAGGGCTTCCCAACGCCTGTGAGCGACGGCTTCGCAGGGGAGCCCTTCCACCATTTGTGACGACATCAGATCACGTTTAAGAGAGGCAGCTGTGGAGCCTCAAGGCCCCACTTCCCAGCCCGTCTGACGCACCTTCCCAGAGGCAGTGCTGATCGCCATGGGAAGAAGGACTTTCGTCCCCTGGGAGCCCCCAGAGCAGCGGAACCCCAGCTCCAGCCTCTGTCCCTAATATCCTTTCAAAGGACCCCCCTACCCCCCCCCCTCCATCTTAGAATTAATAATAAGTATCGGCTCCAAGGCAGAAGAGCGGTAAGGGCCAGGGTCACAGCTGGGAAGTATCTGAGGCCAAATTGGAACCCAGGACCTCCCATCTCTAGTTCTGATCCACTGGGCCACCTTGCTGTGCCCTAGTATCTTTTAAGACAACAAAACAAACCCCAAATCCCTGTGCTAATAGTGAGCCCCCCTGATCTCTGGGCCCTTTTCATGCCTTTTTCAGCCAGAAGAGGAGGGCCATTGATTCCCAGGCAGGCCTCTGGTTCACCCAGCCTTCCTGAGGGTCAGGGCCATTCCTGGGCCAGGCGGCAGCCCCACACAATGGCCAGCTGGAGCGGCTGCCCCTCCTCACATTTCCTGTCTTTCTGCGCTCCCCGTGTTAATAGTCTTCCCTACAAATAGCAGAAAGAATTTGTAGGGATAATTGTAGATCCATAGACTCCTGCCCACATCAGTCAGTCAATCATGGGAGAGTGATTATGTGGCAGGGTTCAATCCTGTCTCTGCTGCCTCTCAGTCTCCTCATCTATAAAATGGGGCTCCTCACCACTGGAGGGCTGGCCTCACAGGGTCCTGGGTTCAAATGTGGTCTCTGACACTTCCTCACTGGGTGACCCTGGTGAGTCCCTTGGCCCCAATTGCCCCGATCGCTCTCCTTGGTGGATGGCACATCTTTAGGGCTGACTTTCTTCAGTTTGCAGATGGTGTCTACCTGGTTTTGCTCATGGGCCTGCTGGAAGGCTACTTTGTTCCTCTCCATAACTTCTATCTGACCCCGGAGAACTTTGACCAGAAGGTAGGTGGGCACGTGGCTAGGGGCTTTGGCGGGCATCACCTCGGGTCATGTGCCACGCTTCCACAAGGCAACTTTCAGCCTCTGCCCTTTGATGGCACCGCTGGCTGCCCCGAAAGTCCCGTCAGAGGCGACCAAAGCCACGATGATTCGGAGAGACAGCCAGGGAGATGAGTGGACACTCAGTGTGTGGGTCTTGGGCTTTCTAAGTGCTCCTGGACCCTAGCAGACTCCCCTGGCCCCGGCTGACCGGTGTGATATTGAAATTACTTTAAAAAGACTATATCAGTCTTTTTATTAATTTAAGGTTGCCAAGGAATTCAGCTATGTAATTCCTAAATGAAACACTCAAGTTAGCTGCCAACTTTTTTATGGTGTTTTAATTACAAACAGGAGGAAGAGGGAGAGAGAGAGATTTAGAGGGAGAATTTAGAATTAGGGGGGGGTATTAAAACCTTCTTTCCTTCTCTCCCCTTTCTTTAATACCCACTCTGCTCAGGCTGAGCCAAAGTGGGCCCAAGGCCCTGGATAGCCAAGGCAAGGAAAGAGATCAGTCCTTATCACTCACATGACCAAACTGGAGAAAAACAGTCTGCGGGCTCCTCCAACTCCAAGCACCAGTCTCCAACTGACTCTCCCCTCCTCACAGGAAGTCCTGAGAACTCCAGAGGCTGTTCCCTACCTCACTTCCTGCATCTCACATGTTCCAATGGTAGCTCTAGCTTGACTTAGGACCGCCCAGAGGTCTGTTCTTTTTTTTGCACATGTCTGTTGAAGGCCATATTCTCAAATAATTAAAACTTGAGTTTTACTGCAGCCCTTCCTAATCTTGTTACCCTGAGTAGAGTGGAGACTGTAGTTTCCAAGACCTGATTCTGTTATTCCAAGTATCTCTATTGTTATTGATCAGGAAATAGCTAAATCCTATCTTCTAAAGAATGGTCTGAATAGGGTGGAGTAGTTTTGAAATTCACGAATTCCCCTGAGGCCCGAGGAAGACCAGTCTCCCCATGGGTCTTGTAAACATACCAGCTATGAAATTACAATAGTTAGAGATAAGGGAACAATAGGAGAGATAGAGAGAGAGACAGCAAAACCAATGTTTTGCTGGGCACATTGACAAAAGCCAATTAGAGGGCAGTCCCCTTTGGCAGAAGAGTGTACATTCAAAATAAATTCAATCAACCTTCAGTTCAAGCAACCACACCCCAAGCTTCAGTCTTGATCTTGATGTAATGTAGGTTTTCTGGCATCTTTCTGCATGAATGAACTGTTGTTCATTCTCTGGATTTAGGAGTTAGCAAGCTTCTTCCTTGAAGATCTTTCTCAAACAAACAAAAAAAAACTTTTCAAAATCTTGGATTTTTATTAAAATACGACCCCCCACTGAAGTGGGTGTTAAAAAAATCCAGTTCAGCTCAGGATGCATTGTTGAGTTATGGGGATGTATGAGTCAGTTATTAAAAGAATTCAAAAACAATAAAAAGAAAACAAAAAAGAAAACAAAAAATATATAAAGGGAAAAATTATGGAAGAAAGTTAAACTTTTGGGAGAAAGGGGAAAAAAAATTCAAAATCAGAATCAAAATACCAAAATCTATGTATAAAATGTTGAGTAAACAAGAATAACTTCATAATGGGCCCTTGTGAAGGTCCACTTTAAAGTAATTTCTATCTCACAAGTCTGCAGGACAGAATGCAGTAATATTTTACTTACCCATTTGCAGTCAAGACTATAGGAAGTTGTCATATTATAAGAAGGAAAGGAACTAGAATTCTATTTTGATAGGGAAGAGTCATTCCCTGGTCTGACTTTTTTCATTCTCAGGGATATAGTGAGCCAGCATGATAGTCAAAATTTTGTACTTGTATGAGTACTTCATAAAGAGTGTAGATACAAGGAAGTCCTATGGCTTAACGTATGTCAAGCGTTGCAACCTCGAATCCACATTAGTATTTCCTGTGTGCTCTTTTGGCACTATTCAGGTTAAGTCTGTGCTCCTTGTTTTTGTCCCATTTCCTGGAATCAGACACAAACATTAATTATAGTCCCATAACTTTTTATCAATAAATGGCAATTTCCCACAGTCTAAAGTTGTTTGGGTATGTTTTAATAATATAGCAAGTATGTATATTTAAATTTATATTACTGCAGAGAGAGAGAAAAAATTTTGTATGTACCTTTTGTACAAGAAATGAAGAAAGGGTGCAAAAATTCAAATATTCAAAAGAAAAGCAATAAAAAAATAAGGGAAAGAGAAGGAAAAAATCAGGAATTCAATGTGTTTTTGAAAAACAGCATCCACTTGTCAATGGATTATTATCTTCAATGCATGTGATAGGATACAGTCAATTAGTCTCAGCAGAAGATGCTCTCTTTACATGTGAGCACTGAATCCAAGAGTCCTTTTCTCCAACCTTTGTAGATGTTGGAGTAGTTAACAATATTTGGAATGGTCCCTCCCAGGAAGGCTGAGTTGCTCTAGTACGCTGGAAATTCTTAATATACACCTTGTCTCCTGGGTTCAGGTCGTGAAGTGAAAAGTCTAGTGGTCTGGCTTGTACTGCAGCTCCAGATCCATGAAGTTCACGCAGTTTATGCTGTAATTCCTACATATAGGAAGCAATAGTAGTATCTCCCCCTAATAGTGATGTATATGCCAGGGAGAAAGGCTTAGCCTGTATAGGCGGATGTCCAAAAAGCATCTCAAATGATGAGATATGTAAGTCTCCTCTAGGCCTGCTTCTAAGATAAAATAGGGCCAGAGGGAGAATTTCAGGCCATTTTAAATGGGTCTCAGTGCATAATTTGCCAATCATAGTTTAAGTTCTTTATTCATCTTTTCAACTTGGCCTGAGCTCTGGGGATGATGTGGAACATTGGAATTTTGTGAGGTCATGAAAGTCTACACCAGGGTGGGGGCATTGCCAGAGGCAAGGAGGGGCACATTGAGAGATGCTACAGAGTGAAATTGACAGGCCTTGGCACCATATTGGATCTGAAGAGTGAGAGAGTGTGAGGAGTCCAGGATGACTCCAAAGATAGGAGCCTAAGGGATGGGAGGATGATGGTGCCCTCTGCAGTAATAGGGCAGGTGAGAAAGGGTTTAAGGAATGAGAATTAGTTCTTTTGGGGACTGGAAGTCCAGAGAGAGGTTAGGGCTGGACAGGGGATTTGAGAATTATCTGCCTAGAGATGGAAATTGAATCCATGGTATCTGATGAGATGACTAAGGACCAAGTAGCGAAGTGAGGACAAGTTTACTCTCTTAGAGACTTGTCTGGGGCACTGAGAGTTAAGTGACTTGCCTAAGGTCACACAGTCAGAATGTGTCAAGAGACAGTGCCTCAAGCCAAGACCTCCTGGCTTTGAAGCTGACCTTCTACTCCCTGTTTGACACTGTTTTCTCTACAAAGTCTTTCCCAACCTCAGTGCAAAGACCCCATCTGTGAGATTCTGGTCTTGTTCATCAGCCATCCCCTTGTGATGTTGGGTTTACTGAAGTCTCCTGTTGGACTCGGCCAGAGAGGACTTTCAGACATTCCAAGTTGTTTTCAAATGTGGGTTTGATGAAACACTGACTTTCCCCCCAAATGTTTCTGTTAACTATTCATCGGCTTTGTGAGTAAATTTTTATCCATGAGTGTGATTCATTTTGCTGTTAACTCATCAGAATATCAGGGTTCTCTGGGTGTTTGATGACTGAGCATTGGCGATCTCTTCTCATTGTAGGCTTCACTAGTGGTTTTCCCCGACCTCTATCCTCCCCTGGCTTTGGGGACTGGCCAACAGGAAGCCTATTGGGTCTTTGGTGAGGTCTGAATCTCTGTGGGTCACTCAGGAGGTTTCCCTCTGTGGCAAACATTTGGTAGTTGGAGGTTTTAGACCCCGGGACGTTCTAGTCGAATGTTTCTTTCTTCAAGAGGTCTCCTAGTTTCATAGATTTAGAGCAGAGAGAGGCCTCAGAGGTCAGTTCATCCAACCCTTTTATTTTACAAATGCAGAAACTGAGGCAAGGGGTGGAGCAAGGATTCAAACTCTGGCCCTTTGACACGTAACCTAGGCTCCTCGCATGATTCTGTATCTTCTGCAGTTGAAGTAAGGGGAATCTCACTGAGGATGAGAGCATTGCCCTAAGGGGTCATGGCTGACCACCCTCTGAAGCCCAAATAACATGTTTCAAGAATTCTAATTTGATTCTCTCAACCACCCAGGGGCAGGGGTGGGGGTAGGCGCTATTATTCCCTTGTTACAGATGGGGAAACTGAGGTTTGCATATGGTCTCCCACCCTCTAGAGGGAGTAGAGTCTGGATTTGCACTGGGGTCCTCAGCTAACAGCAGCTAACCAGCTCATTGAGGGCCCCATATTATCCACCTAGCTTTTATGGTGCTTAATAAATGCTGATTGATCGATTGGTGCTGGGAATGTGACAACCAAGACTGAGCTGGTTCCTCCTCTCCAGAAAATAAATAAATTCTGTGGGATGACTCAAGAGCTGGAGGGAACCTTAGAGGCCCCCTGGTCTGGCTACTCCCTTTACAAGTGGGGAAACTGAGGCCCGGTGATGCATGGAGTGAGCAGAAGAGCCAGGCCCATGAGATCAGGGCGTCCTGAAGCGCAGAGGCCCTCCTTCCGTTTTACAGAGGAGGACAGGGATACTCTGTCTTCCGCACGCCCTCCCTGGGGATTTGTTGCCTTCCGCAATGCTGACCGACACTTGTTTTGGGCAGGTCCACAACGTTTCCTTCGCTTTTGAACTCATGCAAGATGGAGGACTCAAGAAACCGAAGGCCCGCCCAGAAGGTATTCTTTGGATTCAAAGCCGGGATGCTTTTCCTCATTTTCTGTTCCTGGATCCATCCCGCCCGGCTCTGCCCTTCCCGGCGAGCATTACTTGTGACAAAAGGGGAAGAAAGTTTAATTCGGCGCAGTTGCCCTTGGCGGCCACTGAGTCTGGGGGGACAAGCAGCGTTCTGTACCCACAGACCCCCATCTCTGCAGAGAAGGGAGGGAGGGACCTTTCCCATCCTCTCAGGTGCCCAGGCTAGTTCTGACAGTGACTGGAGGCAGCAGAGGGCCTTGTCTCCACTTCACAGACTTAGAGGGCCACCCAGACCACTGAAAGTGACCTGTCCGGCATCATGCGGCTAACATGCCCCAGAGGCAGGACTCGAATTCAGCTCCTCCTGGCTTTATCGCTGCCTCTATGTAGGAGGTGGCTGAAATCAAATTTAATTAGGGAAAAGCCTCCGGGGATGGGCAGACGGTTCTCTCTTCCTCTCACTCTCCTCTTTGCTTCCTTCCTCGCTCCTTGGCTTTGTTTTTCCTTCTTCTGAGCACGGTGGTGAATGTAGTCGGCTCAGGGTGATGAGCTCCCTGTCCCCCGAGGTCTTCCATGTTATCCGAGAAGCTGGGAAGGGAGGAAAGTCTCATTCGTCTTTGGACTAGCCCGTAGACCTAATCCTGGAAGGGACCTGTGTGACCCAGGGGCGTCGGATCACCGGAGGGAACCCTGGAGGTCCTCTGGCCCAGCTCCTTCCCTTTACAGTCGGGGAGCCTGCACAGGGGCCCTCCTCCCAACTGATAGATGAGGCGAGCAAGGCCAGTTGGGTGCCCAAGCACTGTGCAAGGAGCTTGCACAGGGGGCCCCAAGGGGCACGAGGGAAGGCATGAGGCTGGCCTGGGTACGTCCCTGGGACCCAAAGGGACTTGGCAGATCGTCCATCCCCGGCGCCCCTGTGATGGGCTGCTTCCCCCAGGGACGCGTCCGCCTCACCCCAGCTCGGCAGCCCGTCTCCCCCTCGTGAGGGAGGCCCACGTGGGCTTCTCCATTCTGCCCTGGGGGCAGCCAGTCGTGGGGAAGGTGGCAGCTGCTCTCGGCGAGCTCGGGCTTCACTTCATGGGCCATTTCTGGGGCTGGGGGCAAGGCGATCCCCTCAGGAGGGGCCACTTGGATAGCCAAGTGCTTGTCCTCTGACCGGAGATGGCTGGCGTGCCTGGGAGCCTTCATCCCTGATGTCCTGGTGAGGGCTTTGGGGTGCCCCCCTCGCGCCAGGCCCTCCCGCCCTAGAGGCCTCCTCTCTGGTCGGGGTCACTCTTCTGAGCATCATGGCCAGATCACAAGGCCCGGCTTACCCATTAACCACCATTTTGGACTCATGAGAGCCCTTTGAAGGAAGGGAACTGTGGGGTGGAGTGCCTGGGGCTCTGGCGTCAGGGGGCCTCCGTCCAAATCCCACCCCTGTGGCCTCCTCCCTGAGTGACATTTTCTTCCTCTGTCACACCAGAGGGCTAGACCAGATGGCATCCGAGGCCCCTTCTAGCTGCATTTCTTAGACAGGCCTCTCCCCGTGCCTCAGTTTCCCCTCTGTCACACCAGAGGGCTAGACCAGATGGCACCCAAGGCCCCTTCCTCCTTTGGGTCAGGGATGATTGTTGGGGAGCCTGGAGGTGACAGCTCCCTAGCTCCCCTACATTCTGGCCCTGCAATGCCATCTCCTCTGCCATCTTGTATGCCCTCGAGGACGACGCTTTGCCAGGTGCTGGGTATCGGCATCAGTGGAGGGCTGGCGGCCCTGTAAAGCTCTTTCTGAAGCCCGCCATCCTCTCTCCTCCGCTACCACTCGCGTGAAGGCCACTCAAGGCCTTGTCTCTGTGGCCGGCCCATGGCAGAATGCTTGAGAGCTTCTGTGTCTATTCGGGCCCTAGGCTGTTTCCCTTTATATCCCCGCCCCCACGTCCCAGCAGCCGGATGGGCATTTCTCGAGGTCCTCCTGATGTGGTCTTGGCAGAGGTGAAGAAGGGCCCTCGGAGCCCATCCCCCACACCCGTCTCTGGGGGAGAGACCTGGCTTCTCCCCCCTCGGCCCCAGATCGCCCCCCCCCCCCATCTGCTGCTTTCGTTGTTGTTCAGCCGCATTCGGCTCTTCATGACTCCATTTGGTGTTTTCTTGGCGGAGATCCTGGATTCTTCTCCAGCTCCTTTTACAGTTGAGGAAACTGAGGCCAACAGGGGGAAGTGACTCGGCCCCGGCTCCTACGTGTCTGGGGCCATCAGGGAGATGAGTCTTCCTGACTCCAGACACCACCTTCCACCAACTTAAGGCTTAAGCTGCTCGCCTCGTTTCAGCCGGCCTCCATGGATTCCTCTCCCTCATGATGGAGAGCCGGAAGGCCGAGCCCAGCTCTTCCTGGTGCCATCTGCTGCCCTCGCAGGTGCCTCCTGCCTCCCCCGTGTGTCTTGTCTCCCTCTTTACATTGGAAGCTCGCGGAGGGCAGCCTGTCTTTTGATTGATTGATTTGCTTGTTCCAGTCAGACTTCCGGCATCTCCCTCCCTCTCCTTCCCGGCTAGAGAAGGCACCATTTGACCAAAGATACTGTGTTGTGTGTATTTCTGTCTCAGTTCTTTTTCTGGAGGTGGACATTCCCGGTTCTGCTCCTTTCACTCTTCAGAGCTTCCCGGAGGCCTTGCCAAGTTGCTGTTGTTCGCTTGCTCATCACCTCTTACGCTCAGTATTCTGGCCCAATCCGTGCCACAATGTGTTCAGTCGTCCCCCGGCGGCTGGACGTCCCCTCCATTTCCAGTTCTTACCACCACCAAGAGAGCTGCTGTGGCTCTTTTAGGACACAACGGTTCTTTCCCTGTCCCCCCGATCATCCCGGGAAGCTTCCCAGCGGTCCTATTGCTGGGATGGATGCCTGGGGTACCGTTTCATAACTTTTGGCCATAATTCCAGATTGCTCTCCAAGATGGTTGTTCCGCCAACAATGGATTAGTGTTTGTTTTCTCCGTCCCTTCCAACGTTTGTCATTTTAGCTGCTCTGCGAGGTAGGAGATGATGCCTCACAGCTGTCTTGCTTTACCTTTCCCTCATCACCAATGACGTAGAATATTTTGTCACGTGGCTCTCTATAGCTTTGAGGCCTTCGTCCCAGAATTGTCTGTTCGTCTCTTTTGGCCATTTCTCCGTTGGGGAATGGCTCCTGTTTATACATTTGTCAAAGTCCTCTGTGTATTTGAGATGTGGGACCTCTATCCGAGAATTTACCCCTCACCTTTCTCCCTCTTCTACATGACTTATTTGTACGAGCCCTTTTTCATTGAATTCAATGAGAATTATCCATCTGGCTTTCCACAGTGCTCTCTAGCTCTTCCTCATATTCTTCTCTCCCTAAATCTGAAAAGTGACGCGTTCCGAGCTCTTCTAATTGCCTCGTCTCTTCTTCTGTCTAGGCCTGTGGCCGCTTGAATCTCCTCTAGGTAACTGGTGTAAGATACTGGCCTGTCCCCAGTTTCTGCCAGGTGGCTTTCCAGGTGTCTCAGCAATTTTTATTTACCAAATGGCGGATTCTCATCCCCAAAGCTTGGATCTTTACTTCGGGCCAACAGCAGGAACTCGGAGTGTTTTCTGTGGGTCGAGTCTGTTCCGCTGATCTCCCTCTCTCTTTCTTAGCCAGTGCGGGGCAGCTTGGAGACCCAGGCGCGCTCAGGGAGTTAGCATTGATGAGACACGTAGTGATGGGACAGCTTGTTCCGGGGACACTTCTCCGTGGGCCTTCTCCCTCTTCCCTTAGAGAAGGATCCCTCTTCCGAGCAGGAGAAGTTGGTTTGGCGAATCGCCGTGGCCCCACCATCCGGTGAGGAGCTTGTCTCACACTGGCATGGCTCACCCGTGTCCCTTGTGTCCGAGGCCCGCCCACTCCGGTTTGGAGTCCGAGGAAGTCGTCTGTGGAGAGAGATCTTGGGGGACATTTCCTGGTGGAGTTCTTTTTCGTGCTCCCCTCTCCTGCACTTCGGGTCCGAGCCCTTCCATTCCCCCCCAACAGTGACCCTTCCTTTGCTCCTCATCCTTAAGGACTGAAGCCCAGCGGCTCGCTGGCAGTTGTTGTGCCTCTGTTTACCCACCAGTGGTCCTGGTCTGGGGGCGCAGTTTCTGTCAAGTTGGAAGTCAGGGGAATTTAGGAACCTGCTTGAATGTGAATTGCCAGTCACAGAATTGAAAGGCGTCTCGGAGGGGCAGCAGTTGCACAGGAATTCCTCTGTACTCTCTTTGGCAACAGGTCATCCAGCTTCAGCTTGCAGACCCCCAGGGATGAGGAGCTCACTACCTCCTGAGGCTGCCCATTCTCCTCTTCCCCTTTGGATACTTCTGTTCAGAGTTTATTTTGGTTTTTTCCTTTAATTTTAATATTTGCTTCTCTGCACCCCCCATCGCCACCCTAGACCCCCCCTTGTTTGCTTCTGATTTTACCCCCTTGGGCCAGGCACACCAAAGAACAAGTTCTGTCCCTTTGCACAACAGCCTCCACACGGCCAACAGAGGCAATGAGCCTACTGTGTGCAGGTGCTGGCAGACAAAGGCTGCCCCCGCAGCCGTCTGGCTGAGGTCGTGTTCGGCGGTTGCCATGGCAAACATCGGGCAGGGTGTTGAGGCAGGGGCTGGGCAGAGAGCGCTGCAGGAAGCCCCAGTCCGCCCCCTTCCCCGCCCCCCATTCTGGTTAAAAAGAAAGGGGGGGGCTGCACTGCCTTTCAGGGGGTGTCAGCGCCTCTCGAAATAGAAATGTTAGCTCATGGACACGGCACAGATTTCAGAGCTGGGAGATTGATTTCCAAACTGTAAAAATAGCCAGCTATATGGGAGAGGCAGCCGCCGGCGACTTTGGAAGGGTGTTGGGCTCTTTATCCCTGCTCTGCAGGGGCCCACACAGAGCCCTGGCTTCGAATCCTGCCTCTGTCACCAGCCCCTTTCATGTGGGAGGCCTCCCACACGTCCTCTCCATCTCCCAAGGGTGGGGAGGGAACAAAAGGAGGAAACAAATACAAGAAGCACCTGCTTCTGCCCTCTCCCCACCCCCCCAAGCCCCTCTTTACCCCTATGCCAAGGCAATGAATGCCCTAAAGCCCAGGGGTGCTCCTCCCTCCAGACAGCTTTCTTGCTTCAGACACAATGGCCTCTGTGCCTAGGACGTGCTCTTTCTTCATCCCCTGCCCCTTATGGTTTCTTCTGGTCAAGAAAAAAAATTGTCTTTCAGTGAACAGTCCGTTTCTCTCCTGGCCCCTTCCTCGGGCCCATTGGAGGAAAACAGCCCTTGCAAATGAGTGCCCCGTTGGCTCCGCTGAAGCCCCTTCCACGGAGTCCTTCCCGGATTTCCCAACTGCTGGTCCCCTGCGCTGACTTTGCCTCGAGTAGATGGTCAACTGCGAGAGGGCAGGAGCTCCTCGAGACGGGGCTGGTCTTGCCTTTTGCTTTCCCCCCCAGCTTTGCACATGGCACTCAATGCTTCCTTATTGACTGAATTCTGCCATTTCCCCTGAAGTTTGTTGGGAGGGGTTTCTGGGTCTTATTCACGCAGGATGGGGGCAGGAGGGGGCTCGCTCCCTGCCTCCCCCCTCTCGCACCCCCTAAAGAGCCGTTTCTTCTTCTCGCCTGCAGATGTCGTCAACTTGGATCTCAAGTCTACCCTGAGGGTTTTATACAACTTGTTCACCAAGTACAAAAACATCGAGTGATCCCGGAAGCTGCTGACATCTTCATCCCAAGGGGAAACCGTGCCTCGGTCTCTCTTTTGTGCCTTAGCCTAGTTTGCCTGCCTTCATGATCCTCTGGGATCCGCTACCTCCTCTTTGGGGTTGTTTGATAGACTGTCTCCGTGGAGCAAAGCCTACTGGAAATGATGGGTCTGGGGGCTTCCCCAGCCTCGGATACTGGACCCCCTCCTGCTTTGCTCTTGGGATAGAGAAAAGACCAAACCCTGCCCCGACCTGAGGCCTCCTGGAGCTGCCAGGGACCCCCAGTGGTTCCTACGGGCACCCACGGGGCTATTCCTGGCTTTCACACGGTTTCAGCCCTGACGCCCATCCCCGGGGCTGGACAGCACTTTAAAAACCGGCAAAAATGGCCGTGGCGTTTTCTTTCTTTCTACCCTCCTTTCAAAGAAAATCTGAAACGATTTATGAGAAGCTCTCGCTGCTTCCTCTCTCTTCATAGAAACATTTGGCCACCCGTTTGACATGCTGTGACACACGCGCCTTCCCCCAATGATAGACAAACCTGCGTCTTTGTTCCTGGCTGGGGCTCCTCGGCCGCCAAGTAGCTGTGTAAAAACTTGGGCAAGTCATTTCCCTCTCTCTGGACCTCAGTTTCCCCACCTGTCAAATGAAGGCTGGTGAAAGTAGGCTTTGGGCCATTTCAGCAACTCACTAAAAATCTCTCACAGAGAGTTGGAGGTTTACCTAGGGGTCCCCCACCCCCATTTCAAGCCCTGTAATACGCGGGTCCACTTTGGCCATCCTGGAGTTTTGGTTCCATCCGAACCTTCCTTTTTCAAAATGTGTTTGTTTCTAGAAGTCAGCTCGGGGGAGGGGACGTCGTGCCTGACGGAAGGGCGATGGGCAGAGCTTCGCTGGCCTTGGGAGCCTCCTGCAGGGACAGCAGAAAGAGCCAGGCCCTGGGGGGCTTTGGGGCCCCCTCTTTGTCTTGGGCAGCCACCCCATGAGCCGGTCGACCAACGGGCTTGAGAGCAGACTTCTCTCGGGGGGTCTTCATCACTCGCTGGTATCTGCCAGTGCTGGGGCAGGGAGGGCACAGAGGCGCCAGAGAGAGTCTGCTCTCAAGAGGTTGTCCTGCACGGTGCGGTTCACAAGGCAGTTCTTAACCGCCCACTGTGTGCCAGGCATCCGCAGGTGCTAAGGATGCAAAGCAGAAAGGGAGACGATTCCTGCCCTCAAGGAACTTGCGTTCTACTGGGCACTCAACAAACATTTATTCCACTGGGTGCCCACAACATTCAAGGCCCTAGGCTGGGGACTGAGGATCCAAAAGCAAAAAGGAAGCATGTTTCTGCCCTCCGGGCCCTTCCTGACTCCCCTTTGCCACCCCCAGGGGTGGCTGTAAAGCTGAGTTGAGGAGGGTAAGGAGACCAGGTGGCCTGTTAAGTGGAGCCCTAAGCTTGCAGCCAGAGAGCTTGAGTTTCGAAGCCTCTCGCCTCTCCTGTGAGCCTGGGCAAGTTTCTTCCTCTTTCCTGGGCCTCAGTTTCCTTCTGTAAAATTAGAGGATTGGGGTTGGTGTCTGTGCCCCTGCCAGGATGCATAGCCTTAAAACTCTACAGGCTTGAGTTCCCCAAGGAGGGGCAGATGCTTTGGCACCCTCCCAGCCCTCAGGGAGGGCCGATCTGCCTGCCATCCTCCCTCTGCCCAGTGGGTCTTCCCCAAAGCCACCTGTAGGAAGCAGGATGCCAGGCCTGGCATTCTCGGGAATCCTTGCCCTTGTCTCATCCCCTGGGCCAGAAGAGCTGCCGAGGAAGGCAGTGTCCCAGCAGGGGGGAGATAATTAACACTGGCATCGTGGTCTCTTGTGGGGCGCTGTGACATTCAGATGTCGCGGCAAGGATGGAATCATCCGGTCAGAGCATCCTGCCCTTCCTCCAGTGCTTGCCCAGAGGAAACCAGACCCTGGAACCTGGTGGTCCACACTGGCCACCTCTGAGGACTTCGGAACCCTGGTGCAGTGGCCCGAGTCTGGGCAGAACATCAGGGCTGGAAAGAGCCTTAAGGATTCTGTGGCCCCTTGTACTTGTGGGGAAACTGAGGCCAGAGGCTCCCTGGTGATTTGGTGAAGGAACTGAGTCTCGACCCTAGATGTCTTTGATGTCCAGGCCCAGGGCTCTTTACATTTTACCAAGATTGCTAACGCCCATTTGGAGGACCTGAGAAGGGGGGTGCTTGAGCTAGGAGATGTCTTACAACAGGGAATGTCCAAAATAGGGGGCTCTTCAGAATGTAGAGGCCTTGAAACAGGGGACAGTAGACCTGAGAGGGCCTCAGAATGGAATATTGAAGCTAAGAGGGACCTCCATCATCTGGCAAGCTGCAGGTCCCAACATCCCTGGTCTGTGACCTTAGATTCCTGATGGTTGCTCTCTCACCTTGGGACTGACCTTAAAAGGACACCAGAAGTGACAGCTTCTGGCAGAAATGGCCACTTGACTAGAGACCCTGCTCTCTCCCTCTCTCTCTCCATCACTCCCTCCCTCCTCTCTCTCTTCCTCTCTCTCTCTCCCTCCCTCCCTCTCTCCTCCTCTCTGCCTCTCCCTCCCTCCCTCCTCTCTCTCCCTCCCTCCCTCCTCTCTCTCTCCCTCTCTCTCCTCTCTCCCTCTCTCTCTCTCCCTCCCTCTCTCTCTCTCTCTCTCTCTCTCTCTCTCTCTCTCTCTCCCTCTCCCTCTCCCTCTCTCTCTCTCCCTCCCTCCCTCTCTCTCTCTCTCTCTCTCTCTCTCTCTCTCTCTCTCTCTCTCTCTCTCTCTCTCGCTCTCTCTCGCTCTCTCTCTCCCTCCCTCTCTCTCTCTCTCTCTCTCTCTCTCTCCCTCTCTCTCTCTCTCTGTCTCTCTCTCTCTCTCTCTCTCTCTCTCTCTCTGTCTCTCTCTCTCTCTCTCTCTCTCTCTCTCTCTGTCTCTCTGTCTCTCTCTCTGTCTCTCTCACTCAATTGGTCTTGAAGTTTTAAAAATTGCCAGGCAATATGTCTGGCAACCAATGGGCAGGCACTTCCTTGGCTCTGACATTTGCCATTCTCAGGGCACTGCATTATTGAAGTCAACACCAAGCTATGCTTGGAGCCGGTAGTGATCCCTCTCCCCAGATTGTGGATCCCCCCCCCAACTCAAGCTTTACCTTTCCTGCAAGCAAGTTCTGATGAAATATGGGGAGTTCAGAGGGACACCGATTGGTGCGTCCCAGATGCTGGTGGTCCCACCCCCTTCCTATAATTCCCATCATTTTGACCAGCACTGAAGCTCAGAGTTTTTTCCATTCTTCCCCCCCTCCCCCTTTCAGGCCTTAGTTGGTGTTGCCTTAGTCACTAGAGGTCCAGTTTCTCCTGGGCTCCTTGGAGCGTCCTAGGATCTAAGCGATGGAAGGGGCCCCAAGCCAACTCATTCTAGGGATGGGGGATTGGGCTTGGGTCCCAGAAGTAACATAATTGAGCCAGATTCAGAACCCAGATCCTCTGATCTCTAACCCAGGCCTCTTTCTAGAGGTTCCTCGGCTCCCTTTTCACTTTGCCATTGAAGCTAGCAAGGCAAACACTGGTTCCTGGTCTGTTGCCAGTCCTTGGCCATGGAGGTAGAAGGATGCAAAAGGACATCTTGTCCAACGATGCCTTTTGCAAAGGAGGAAATGTGAGCCAAGAAGCCCAAACAACTCTTGAGCCCTTTCTTCACCATCTCTCCTAGTCCAAAGAACTGGCTTGGTTGCTTGGAGAAGGGTGACCTCAAAAAAACAAAACAAACAAAACCCTAACCCTAACTTCGAGCCAATTTCTAACCCTAACTCTCGTGGTCTCCGTTTCATCTTTAATACGAGAGGATTGGACCAAGGAGAGGCAAAGTGGTCTGCTGAGAAGATCATTGTCTCTGGAGGCAAAAGTGTTGGGTTCAAATTCTTCCTTTGTCCCTCCCTGCATGACCCTTGACCAGCCACTCCATTTTCCTCCTCTGACAAATGGGTGGAGAGGGGCAGAACCTCTGCAACTCCAGCTAGTCCCGGGTCAATGATCTGGTGCTGGAGTTTCTCTGAGAATTCTTTCCAGCTCTACCCTTTCTCGGCTTGTTTTCATCCCCGCTTCTCTTCTCCAGTCTAACCTTGAATCGGATGGTCTGATGAAAACTTCCGGATGTCACCCTCCAGTGTCCTGCCCCTAATTGCAATCTCCTGGTTCCATTGTAAATTTACAGTGTATTCTTCCAAGAGTAACTCGTACGTGTCCAAGGCTTGAAGGCTAAGGGAGATGCCCTCCCTAACAAGGCGCGAAGTTCTCTCTCACTCGGGGATCAGGATCTCCTTCGTGCCTGCCAGTTCCGCAGGGTTCCCAACCCGGAGTTAGTGCGGCCTGTTCCCTGGTGGCCAGCCTGTGCCCGGTGAGGCTGCGGCTTAGACCTAGGGCGTACAGTCCGCGTCTGAAGGTTTCCTGGCGGGCAGGAGGGCCTCCCTGGGCATAATCTGGCACGAGCTTTGCTGCTGAAACGAAGGGGGTGGAGTGCTGGAGGCGGAGCGGGGACCAGGAGGGGCATCCCATTAGGGCAGGCAGGAGCTGTCCAGCAGCGGAAGACTTCCTGGGGCGGGAAGGGGGCAGGGCTTGGTGACTCCCGAACGTCCTTCTAGAGCTGGGATTTGGGCATCCATCCAGTTACAGCCGCTGAAATGAAGAACGCCAGTGAAAATGTAAAAACTGGACTTGATGGGGCTCCTCTCCCTCTCTTGGTTTCCCCTCTGCCCCGCCCCCTTAGCTAGCCCTTGGGACTACCCGGATATCCGGGACCCTCTCTGCTAGCAGCATAGGGGCTTTCGTAGCTGGCAAATCAAGCCAAGAGGGGGTTTCTCCCTTGGCCTCCCGCCATCATGTAGATGAGCGCAGGGCGTCTGAGGTGGGGGAAGGACGTCCGGAGGGAACGATTCCCCCCACACTGTTCTGGGCACGAGATTCTTGAGCACCTCGTGTGCTTTTTCATTTCTTCAAGGAGGAGGGAGGTTGGAGAGCGTTTGAAAAAGCTACCCTGGGCTCCCTCCGCCATCCGTGCTCAAGTTAGCAACCTGCCTGGAGAGGGGAGCCAAGGGGCCTTCTTGAGCCCAGATGTAGTCCCAGCTGCGCCGCGCCCCCTTTCATTTCTTCACCTGTTCCCAATGACTCGAGGAAAGCTCAGCCTTGGCCTGGAGAGCTTTAACCGCCCTCCATTGTTTAAACGGACGTCAAAGACCACAATGGCCGCCCCCCGCCTCCATCTCGGGGAAACATGGTTTTGGTTAAGGCGTGCTGGCTCCGGGCATGCTGGGGTCCCTCGCAGGAGCAAAGCACCGACCCTCCTTTTCTTTCGCACGACAACCTGGGCAAGACTCGTCTGCTGGCCCTCTGCGTGTCCGACTTGTCTGTACTCCTGCTGGAAGCTTCTGACGCCCCGGAGCAGAGCATGGCAGGACGGCCGCCCAGCCTCGGCAGCCCGGTGGCCGTGCGCTTGGGACGTGACCAAGAACAAGCCTGTGGGGGGTTCTTTTCGGGTCTTCTGGACAGAAGCTTAGTGTTCAGGTGTCCAGAGCACTTGAATCTTCTCCTTTCCTTGGCACGAAAAAGCAAGCTGACTGGATTTCTGGATCCTCAGAACGGCCAAGGAAGCGCCTGTGAGCCCTGCGGCCCGGCTGGCCAAGGTGCTGCTGGGGCTACTCAAACAGGCTTTCCGGGCCTTCGGGAGAGGCTGGGTGGAAACCTTGGGGGGGGGGGCAGGACGTCCCCCGCCTCACCCGCGGCCCGTCCTTTCCTTCCTTTGGCTCCGGACCTGCATGAGAAGGAAGGAAACCGGCTTCACTGGAGAGCGAAGGTGGTGGAGGAGTTCCCCAGTCCGTGTGCAGGGGCTGACGGCATCTCCTCTTGCAGGACGCCCAGCTTGTCCAAGGCTCTCCTCAGATCACGTCTCCCTCCAGGCCCAGGCAGATGGCGGCGATTCCCATAAATGAGCCGCTATGCTCTCTGGGATACCATCCAGGAGCCAAGCAAATGCGCTGTGGTTGTGGTCACGGGGTGGGGGTGGGGGTGGCTTAGCTCCTTCCCTTCAAGTCCCAGCGAGCTCCTCATGGGCTCCCTCGATGGGCCCTCGTCCTGGGGGTCCTTCATTACTAAGCATTTGTGCAGCAATTCCGGACTCCGGCCTGGGGAGAGCAGGAATCCGAAGCCCCCCAGGGTAGCGGGAGCGAGAACAATACTAGTGTTGGGGCGGGGCGGGTCTGAGGCCGCATTCGAACCCAGTTCTGTCTCCACTTCTTGAGGCCGGACGCCGCTTCCCTGGTTTCCTCGCCTCCCCGGGGCCTCGCGGAGGGATCCAGAAGGCTGCGCTGCCCCAATTCGTGCTCTCATTTTCTTGCCTTTTCCCACAGTCTCTGAGTCTTTGGGCTCGCCAGCTGTGCCCTCCGGTGTGAAAATCTCAATGTTCTGCGTTGCCTCCGCAGCGGCTGCGTGTGTCAGGAAGCATTTTACGCTCGGCTTCACTCCCATCTCCGCTCTCCTCTCTCAGATTTCCTCCCCTCTCTCGAGAAGCTCCGGCCATCTCCCAGGCCCCGCCATTGGGGGGGGGGGTTGCCGGGGACACAGAACTGGGGAGTGGCACGAAGCCGGGAGCACCCCAGCCTGGTCTTCTCTCAGTTCTTCCCTCCATCTCTCCCCTCATGCCTGGATGGCCCGCAAAAGAGGGTGTCGGGGCGGGACGGGCCTAGAACAGGGGGTGTTGGAGTGGGGAGGGGCCTAGAACAGGGGGTGTCGGCGGGGAGGAGCCTTCGAGGTCTCCTATAGAAAAGGAATGGAGATCATGGAGGAGCAGTGACTTTCCCAAGTGCTCTCAGAGCAGGAGTGCAGCCCCTCATGGGTCCTGGGGCCCGGGCAGTCTCAGGCTGACGTCAGGGCCCCTGGGTGAGGGCCCCAGCTCCTGCACAGACACCACAGGGCTGTGGGAGGAAGTGAGCACTTCGCCACCGCAGGCCTGGCTGAGACTTCCGCGGGGCCCTGATACCTCTGAGGGCCGTGAGGGCTGCCCACTTGCCCCCCGACCTCCTGGCTCTTCCTCTTCTGCTTGAGCTCCCTTTGGCCAGAGCCTCCAGAAAGGTGGGTACTCACTCCTCCAGCCTGGGCCTGGGCGAGCTTTCGGAGCCGCGCTCAGAGCCCATCTCCGACCCTTAAAGCTGTGAACATCTCTGGGCCTCAGCGTTCTTCCCCTTCCAGCGGGCCAGGCACGGGGGACGTGGGAGACGGCTCGGCCCGGAACTTGCTGTAGAGCAGCTTAGAACTTGCGAGGTCAGGTGGGAGGACAGGACCCGAGGACCTGAGGTGCAGGGCCGGGAGGCCGCTAAGGGGCAGGGGGAGGGGAGAGGTCCTGGAAGACTTTTCGGAGGAGGAGGTGCCTTAGCTTAGAAGGAAGGAGCTTCGGCAGATGAGGGGAGGCAGAGTTCATTTCAAACCGGAAGGCCTGGAGAAGAAAAGGCCCCGGGCAGGAAGAGCTGCCCAGTTTGGTTTCCCCTTGCTTGGCAGTGTGCTGCTGTAATAACCGTGCCTTCAGTGGCTCGGGAAGAGGCGAGTTCGAATCTTGATTCACACACGTATTTGTTGTGTCTCCTCCCCCCTCCCCGCGGGCTCTCCCTTAGCTAAAATGTGGGGATCAGTAGGAGTGATCATATCGGGGTCCCGGGCTGGCCGAGGGCCGATGGAGGACAGGCGAGGAGCTGCCCCCCTTCTCCAAGCCGCTGGGCTATTTTCAGACTCGCAGCAGCGGGAGGCTCTCTTCTGTCCTTCCAGCCGCCCGGCGTTGACTCACCAGCCCCACTGGGAGCCGCTGAGCAGCAAATAACAGCTGGATGCCGGGGAAGGGCTAAATTGGGCCCATTGTCTCCGCCGCGGCCTGGGGGAAGGGGGGGGGGACTCAGGCAGCGCGGCCCGGCCAATGGAATCCATCCTCCGCCGATGTCCCAGCCCCGCCCTGCCAGGAGGTCCTCGGAGCCCACCGTGACAGTCAAGCAATTACTGCACTCCGGGCTGCGTCCACGGGTCGATAGCGGCGGCCTGCTCAGGCTTAGGGACGTCTGGGATGGGGGATGGGGGATGGGGGGCGTGGATCGAGGAGGAGATGCGGGGAGGGATAAAGAGAAGAGGAAGGGGAGCCGGAGAGACCCAGACAGACAGAGGGGAAGAATCAGGGAAGAGTGTTTCTAAGAAGAAGAGGAAGGAGGGGCCCATCGTGCCGCGGAATGGTCTAGGGCAGGGGTCCAGGCTTAGCCCCTGAAAGCGGGGCATCACGGGAGTGAGCAGAAGAAAAGCCTCCAATAGCAGAACGGGGGGGGGGGGCTGCCCACAGAGGCCGGCCTCCACTGGACATCCTCGCCGATCTCCCCGGGAGGCAGCAGAGCCGTCCATCAGGCCCTCGGGCCTCTGCTTGCCCTCTTTTTGGCTGTTTTGAACCTTGTTTCCAGATCCTACCGCATTGGCTGATCCATTCATTGATAGGCATCCGTTACTTGCCTCCTCTGGTTCTGGGCTAGAAAGAAAGCCCCGCCCCCACTCTTGAGCAGCTGTTTACCCTTCCAGTGGGCCGGAGGCTGAGCCAGTGGCCAGGCCTGGAATCCCGGAGCCTCGGCTCAGTCCTTCCCCAGACACTGTTGGCGGTGTGCCGGCCATCTCTTGCCCAGCTTCCTTATCGGGGGGTTGGCTCTGGCTTCTCAGGCTCCTTCCACCTTTGACGGGTCCTATGGGCTGCTGGGCCAATCCTCGGCGGTCCGGCTTGTCCTCAAGACATCTGGGTGCCCCTGCTGAGCGCTCCCTCCGCCCGCCCCGCGGGCTTTGTGCTCCTCTCTAAGGGGAGACGGGCCGCCTCGGGCAGAGTTTGAACTAGATGGCCGGAAGCGCTTTCCAGCTCAGAGATTCAGGCATTCTGAGACTGTCGGGCCACAATTTGAACCTCACCAAAGCCCAGCCCAGTCCGAGGAGCTGCCGCGCCTCCTCCTCAGGGTCTGCACCCACCCTGAAGCCATTTCCTTGCTGTTTCCTAGGAGACTCAAGAAGGCGATGGAGTCAGAGTGTATCTACAATCTTCTGCAGCTCCCTGCCAACGTGGAGCCCCGCGCGGTGGAGGAATTGGTACAAGGTAGAGGCTTCAGGAGAGGTCCGGGCAGCAGCCTTCTGGGGTGGAGTCACTCAGCGGACACGGACCGAATGGAGGGACCGAGGAGGGGATGCTGGAGTCCAGGATGGGAACACTTAGCTCCCATCTGCTCGTCCCCAGGGGGCGGAAGGGGGACAAATGAAGGGCATTTGCCAAGGAGCCCATTCAGGCTAGACATCAGGAAGAACTTCCTCACCATGAGAGCAGTCCAGAAGGGGGAGGAGCTATTCCTTGAAGGCATCCCTGAGGCTTTTCCTGATTCTCCCCAACCACCAGTGACATCCCCCCTTAATTCTGTTGTAGTCACTCGTCAGGTATTTATTCTGTATATGCTGATAGAGACACTTCTTCTCTCCAGCGATAGAATCAGTCCAAGAAGTTCTCATTCACCAAGCCTTTCTCATGGGCCAGGCCCAGGGTATGCAAGTATGATAGGTGAAATAGTCCCTGCTTGCAAGGAGTTCCTATTCTACTGGGGGAGACAGCACGAGCCCATATACAGATGTGTGTGTGCGTTCATGCTTTCATTATTTTTCTTTTATTCTGTGAAAGCTTTTGGAAGTACAACTATTGATAAGTGAGATTGTCCTAAGCATATATGGGGCAGCTGAGTAGTACATTGGATAAAGCACTGGATCTGGAGTCAGGAAAATATGAGTTCAAATCTGGTCTCTGACATTTCCTAGCTGTGTCACCCTGGGCAAGTCATTTAACTCCTTTTGCTTATGGCTCTTCCTCATTGGAACCATTAGTTTTGATTCTAAGACAGAAGATAAGGGTTTTAAAAAAAAGAAAGAAAACAAGTCCAGGAGTAGAGTTCATATTTCAACCCAGAGGTAATAGGGAGTCACTGGAACTTGTAAATTCTGCAATTAAGAATAATCCCTTTTGGTAGCTATTTGCAGAATGAATTGGACAGTGTAAGCTCCTTGAGGGCAGACCCTTTATTCCTGCCTTTGTCTCCCCAGGGTTTAGCCCACTACCTGCTCCACAGATGTTTAATAAGTGCCTGTTGGGTTGATGATGATAGTTGGCTCACCCTCGATGGAGTGAATCAAACAAAGGGTGGTTTGGGGAGGATGCCTTGTGTGGAGGTTGGCCTGAATGTCATCAGGAGTCTTTGAGCCTTTCAGATGCCGGCTGTCCTCCTAGCACTCCTTGGGGCCATGCCAAAGTGACGGCAGTGGGTTTTCATCTCCTTTCAGGCCAGGTCCTTGCAAGAGAGCCCACAGCCAGATAAAATTCCAGCTTTTCTGGAGGGAGAGGAACCCCGCCCAAGGTCACTCCTTCACCTATCTGAAGGGCCATCGTGGAAAAAAGGGAGGAGACACAGAGAGACAGAGCTGGAAGCCAATTGACAGGAGGTAGATTTGGGCCCAATTCAAGGAGAAATTCCCCCAATTTAAGAGAAAGACAGACAGACAGAGAGAAAGGAGAGGAAAAAAAGGAGAGAGGGAGAATGGAGAGATAGAAGAGAGACAAAGGAAGGAGAGAGAGAAGAGAAAGGGAGGAAGACAGACGTGGGGGGGGGGAGAGACAGATAGACAGACAGAGACAGAGAGACAGAGGGAGAGAGAGAGACAGAGAATGAGACATAGTGTGTGAGCTTTGGGAAGAACCTGAGCGTCAGGAGTCTCAAGTTCTAGTCCCAGACCTGCCTCAAGCTCTCAGGCTGACTTGAAGCACATCCATCCTCTCCCCTATGAGGGCCATCCGTGCAAGGAAGGGGTTGGCCCCATAGACCTCTGAGGCTCATTCCAGCTGTGGATTTCTGGGCTCACAGCTGGCAAAGCCCAGCTCCCCAAACCCCTGAAATTCACTGGCATTTCCCAGCCTTCCTCAAAGTTTTAATCAAGCCCAAATCTCTTGACTGTAATTGAGTTTCCACAGGCAGCTGAAGAGGCAATGCAAGTGTGAGCTAATCCTTTAAATGCGCTTTAATCAGCACAAAATGAGAATTAAACAAAGTTTTCTTAAAGGGAAAGTCCCCCAAGTCTCATTGATTTGGCCTTCACTGGAAATATTCTTATCAAACTGCAAGTTTTCTTCCTGCTTGCTTTTCCAGACAATAAAATCCACACTCTAATGGGAAAGCCTAGCTCTGCAAGGCTAGCAGGGAAGGTCTGAAATCCTTAGCATATCAGAGGCAGAGTGGACCAGGATCAGAGAACAGGGGGTGTCAGGGCTGGGAGGGGCCTTAGAATAGGGGGTGTCAGGGTTGGGAGTCTAGAACAGGAGGTGTCAGAGCTGGGGGGTTCTTAGAATGGGGAGTGTCAGAGCTGGAATGTACCATAGAACACAGAACAGGAAGTTAGTCTGGGGTGACATTTTCTTGACAAAGCTCTGCCTCTCCCCAATGATTCCCCCTTTCCTCACTTGGCAAAGCAGGTAGAACACTGAGCACTGAGCCCTAGAAGTAATCCTGGGCAAGTCACTTGACCTTTTCAAACCCAGACTTCCTTATCCCTACTTGTAGTACCTGCCCGAGGTGCTTTGTGAGGGCTCAAAGGGCACATGATTTTGAGTTATTGTGATTTGCATCTGAATGTGGTGCTGAGCTATGCCCAGGCTTCCTCCCCTCCTCTTTCACAAACCATAAGGCCCAGCAGCACTCACTTCCTCCTGAGGTTCCCATTGGCTCTTCTTGAACAATCATTTCCTCTCTTGGCCAGAATCAGGTCCAGAATGATGGCCCCCTGCATTGCTTCCTCCAGCCATCCTGCTTCTGACCCAGGGAGATCTCTAGCCCATCTGAGGGAATAGGGGAAAGGGAAAGGCCCTGGGCACTTCTTTATGAGGAAATTCCTTCTCCTGATGCAGGCTGACCCCTTCTTGTTTTAGAGAAAGGCCAGGGTCCTGAGGAGTTGTGGCCTGTCGGGGGCATAGCAAACAGGTATCAGAGGTGGGATTGGAGCCCCAGTCTTCCTGACTGAGGCCATCTCTCCAGCCATGATGCTCTCCCTGCTGCCTCAGTAGTAAGTGATATATTCCTAGATCTAGAACTGGCCAGTACCTTAGAGGGCAAACCAAACTGGACTTCTCTCACACATGGCATTCCTTCTGCCATCTCCCTTATGTGCCGGCTGTCACTCAGGACTGGAATACCCTCCCTTCCTACCTGATCTCATTCCCATTCCATCCCTCTGGCTCTTCAGCCTTCAATGCCTAGCCCCACTTTCTCTGTCAGTGTAGAAAAGAAGCCCTACAGGGCTGGAGAGTGACTTAGAAAACCACAAATTCATGCTATCTGTGTCATATTGTATTTTATTGATTTTATTCAATATTTCCCAATTACATTTTAATCTATTTGGCCCAATTTGGAGCCCCAAGTTTGACACCCCTGTTCCACCTGACTTCTTTCTGGGTTCCCCTTAACTGCAAATGCCCTCCTCCCAAACCACCTCTGTCCCACTGCCTTGTACTGATTTGTATTTATTCTGAATCTAATTATATAAATACTTGTCAGGTCCCTTGTTTAGGCAGCTAGGGGAGGCAGTGATAGAGTACCATCCCTGGAGTCAGGAAGAACTAAATTTAAAGCTGACTTCAGACATTTATAAGCCATGTGACCCTGGACAAGTCTCTTCATCCTGTTGACCTCAGTTTCCTCGTCTGTAAAAAGAACTGGAGAAGAAAATGGCAAACCACTCCATATTTCTGCTTAGAAAACCCCCAGTGGGCTCATGAAGAGTCAGACAGAACTGAAAATCGATGACAGGGTCTCCTCTGTTGGAATGTAAACTCTCTGAAAGCACGTATGCCTGGCACGTAGGAGATGCCTAAAAAATGCCTACAGATGGATCTGGTCCAACCCTCTGGCGTTACACAAGAGGAAACAGGCACAGAGGCAAAGCGAGGGCTCTCAGGTCCCCACAGACTATGGCGACCACTTAGGACGCCAAGGTCAGCCCTGTAAGCAAATATGGCACCATGACTCCTCCTTGCCAGTCTACTCTGTACTAAATGTTCAGAGCTACAAGACACTAATTCAGCCTCAAAATGCTTCATTGTGAAGAGCTGACTCAGGAGAATGGGACAAGTCATCTGGTTTCCTCATCTTACCCTTCTGTGGCCATGATGGTTTGGGAACCTTTCAGGGCTGTGCTCATGACTTATTATGCCCAAAGGTCCCCTTTTAAGGCTGTTTTCCGTCATGTAAAAGTCCATCCCCATTTTGGTTTACAAATGAAAATCAGACATGCCTGCCTTCCTGAGGAGTGCAGGGACTTGCCCAAGGTCACATGGTGAGTTAGTGGCAGAAATGGTCCCCAGACTGAGGTCTGCAGCATCTACCACATCTAATGGGTATTTTTCTTTATAGGAGAGAAGAAGAAATATTTACAGCCTGATTCTCGAAAGAACCCCAAATTCCAAGAGCTACAAAAGGTAGTTTATTTTCTCTTATCTGTGTTCCCCTACCAGAGCTAGAAGCATGGAGTGTAGTAATCAGGGAAGGCTTTCTTGGAGGAGATAGAGCTTGTCTCAGATCCTGATGGATGGATGGCCTTGTAGCTAGCTCATTCTCCAATATTCCCCTTACCAGCCTGCCACGGATTCTCAAATTCCTATCATGTAACATCCACCTTCTGCTTGGACACTTCCAGTGATGGGGAACTCACTACCTTGTATTTGTCTGAGGTTCTGTTTTGTTTTAAACATTTAAAGCTACAGAATGATACGATGATGTGGGTCAAACCTCAAAGCCTGAGAATGCAAGGTCCAAAGTTCTCTTGCCAAGGGAGAGAACATGTAAGGAGGTTCTACAGCCCCAAGCTCAAATAGGAATTGGTGTGGAGGTTAAAAAGGCAGCTGGAGACCAATTTGCAGATCCCAGCGTGGCCACCTCTTGAGTGTCTTGGTCACGGGAGGGGAGCAGGGGGATGGGGAGTCCTTGAGAGGACAAGATAGAGAAGAACATTTCTACTTTCCCTTGGAATAGATTGGAAATTTCCTCTCTGATTCTGGAATGAAGCGAGGCTCTCCACCAATCAGAAAAGAAGGATGCTTACCTAGCGGAGCTGGGAAAGAGATTCAGCCAGCAAGCCTTGGTTTCCCGAGCCAATGAAGCCTCAAGGGTGGTTTAAGGCAACACTGGCCTAGCCCCAGTGGGGTAAAGTCCTGGGAAAAGCTCCCCCAGCCTAGGTGGCAGGGGGCTAGGAGATACTCCCCCATTCTACAGATCTAGGACCAGTGAGAGAGGAATTCATCTCTGCCATTCTTTGCCTCCATGATCAGAGGATCGAAGATTCAGAATCAGGAGAGCTGAGTTCAAAGTCCAGCTTGGTCACTGACTAGCTGGGTGCTTCCCCCGGCTCTCAGCTTCCTCATCTGTAGAATGGGCCTCTGTGCCTGCTTATTTCTCAAGGTGATCAGTGAGACAGTCAGTCCCAAAGTCCTTTGTGAGTCTGGAGGAAGCGTGAGCTGTGGTCATGGCGGCGGCGCCGTTTCTCTGGCCCGAGTTGTCTCTGGGGGATCCATGGCCAGCAGGTAATCGTGTGTTTTAGGCTTCAGAGCTCCCCTCCTTCTCCTTCAGGGAGAGAGTAAACCCTGGCAGGGCTGACCAAGACTCAGTTAAGTGGAGTTAACCAGGCATGGGCTGAGGCATCCTGGAACGGCCCAAAAATGGGAAGCATCCCAGGCGTCGTCGAGGTTAGACAATGATCGATTCTAAAGGCTCTGGGTTCAAGTCAGGACCCTGCCACTAACTAGCGCAGTGACCCTGACCAAGTCACTCAAGTCTGCTGGGGCTCAGTTTCCTCATCTGGCAAATGAAGGACTTGGAATAATTGGGTTTTGGGGTCCCTCCTGGCTCTCACTCGATGGGAACACATGGCTCCCCCTGGAGTCTCAAACTTCCACTCTTTGGTGTCCCTTCCGTGAGGCCTCCAAATCCAAGAGTGTGGGAGACTCAGAGAATTGAGAGGATCCCTAGGAAGAGGGGCCTTTAGGGCTGGGTGGCCTAGAACAGGGGGTGTCAAGGCTGGGAGAGGCCTAGAACAGGAGGTGTCAGAGATGAGAAGAGCCTAGAACAGGGGGTGGGAGGGAGCCTAGTACAGGGGGTGTCAGAGGTGGGAGGAGCCTAGAACAGGGGGTGTCAGGGCTGGGAAGAACCTAGAACATGGGGTGCCAGGGCTGGGAGGAGCCTAGAACAGGGGGTGTCAGAGGTGGGAAGAACCTAGAACAGGGGGTGTCAGGGCTGGGGGGGCCTAGAACAGAGGATGCCAGGGATGGAAGGGACTTTCAATACCTCCTAATCTAACTCTCAATATTACGAAGGAGGAAGAGTAGCTAGATGGCTTAGTGGATGGAGAGCCAGACCTGGAGATGGGAGGTCCTGGGTTCAAATGTGACCTCAGATACATCTTAGCCGGGTGACCCTGGGCAAGTCACTTCACCCTGTTGCCCAGCATCTTCTGCCTTGAGCTGATGTGTAAGATGGGCTTTCAGACAAAGTAAGCCAGGAGGAAGTGGAGGTCTAGGCTTTCTGCTCGTCAATACAGGGCTGAGGCAGGCTCTGGTAGTGCTCCCCCTCGCAGGGCTGGGCTCGCCGGTAACAAGAACAGTAACCCTAAGGCTGAACCCGATGGCACTTCCATCCATGTTCTCGGCTCCTGGCAGCCGTCCTGAGGCGGAGGCTCCCAGCGTTGCTTCTGGTTGACAGCAGACTTGGGGTGGGGAACGGGCTAGTTGGACCAGGTCTCTCAAGTTCGGTTCCAGGCTCTGTAGAGTGTTTTAAGGCTTGCAAAGTGTTTGACAATCTTGAACACCTTTGAACAACCACCCTGGGAGTATCCCCGTTTTGCAGAAGGTAAAACTGAGGATAGGAGAGGTTAAGGGACTTCTCCAGGGACACTCAGCTGAGCTCTGGGCATTCCTGTGGAAGTCTGGCCTTTCTCTTTGGGGCTCGATGGGATGAACTCCAGGCCGTCCGTAAGCAGGACCTCTGGAGCCCCCAGCCTTGACCAGGAATGCGTCCGTGACTCCTGGGCTCTTGCTCTGGCCGGTATCGGCAGGGCTTCCCTTTTGCAGAATTCTTGATTCTCGGAGCTGCATGGGCTCGCGGGGCAATTCCCACACTTCTCCCGGATAAAGTATGACCTCCGCCATCTTCCCTAATCCCTGACCCATCCTCTCCCCTGAGCTGGGCTCCTTCTAGAGATGGGGTGCTCACTCCTTGTCTGCTGTCCTGCGGCTCTCCCGGGGCTTGTCCCCCCCTTGTTTGAGCCGGAGGCTGCCTCCCTGTAGCTTCTCCCATCTATCGATGCCTCCCTGTGCAGAGATGAAGGCGGTTGCCAGGGAGAGCGGCTCTGGGCAGCTGGGGATGAGTCACGGCATGCTAATGAAGTTGCTGAAGCAGCGAGATGCCTCCTTTTTGTGCTCCGGGCCCCAGAGCTCCCCCGTGCTGAGCGGCCGGGATGGAGCCCCCTCCTCGGTTCTGGGCTCCCCTCTCTGCCCCTTCCCTCAACGATGACCCATGGTGAGGAACGAGGGCTCCCCCAAGCCCCTTCTTTCCTCCATTTACCCTGCCCAGAGGGGAAAGTTCTCCACCCACAGATTGGGTTTAGGCCTCCCTTCATGTGGGCAAAGGAGTCCCCAGATCCTATCCAGATCTTCAAGGGACTAGAGGGGGGCAGCAGCTCCACATCCCACAGGGAACCCGCATAAACAAAGCGAACACTGGAGAAGTGAAAGCCCAGGAAGCCCCCTCCCTGCAAGCTGTCCTGGGAAAAGGCCACTCAGGGTAAGGGATAGATGGGGACGAGACAGCCTTGATCTCGCCTCGAGGGCAGCAGAAACACAGCTCCGGCGCGGCTCTCCTCCAGCTTGGCGTGGCACCTGGCACGGGGCAGAGGCTTCAGAAGTGCTTTGGACTGATGGCCTGACTTGGCCAGGGGCTCTCCCTCTCCTGGAGCCCCATATTGCTCCTTAGACTCTGCCCTGCTCCCAAAGGGCTGCTTTTCGGTTGAGCCCCGCCATTTTGGAATCCCTTCTGGTCCCGGAGCAGGAGGAAGCCCCGATTTCTTGGGTTTCTCAGTTCTTCCTCCAGGCTTGACCTGGAGTCAGGAAGCACCTCCAGAATCACTCCTGTCTACACTGGCACGTCCACGAGAGAGAGAAGGAAGGATCAAGTCCTGTCCTTGCCTGGGGGGGGGGGGCATGCAGGAAGGGTCGCTGAATAGATGCTTGTGGAGTAAATATCTTCTGCGTCTTCTCTATCCCCCTCACCGAACCCACACCAGGCCGAGCTTGTGGGGAGAGCTAAATGCAGGGGGATGGACTGAAGGGTCAAACGTGGCAGTGGAGAAGCCCTCGGGAGCCTCTGAGGGGCTCCCTTTGTCAGGGGTGGGTTGGGCGTTGGGGATAGTGATGGGGGCGGAGGCGTGACTGAGGGAGAATGGGGTGGGGTCCTTCCCCAGGGCTGTCCACGGAGGGCCAGATCTCTTCCCTCTTTGGATCTCCGCGAAGGGCCCCAGGGACAGAAATAGAAAAAGGAGCCCGTCTGTGCTCTGAAGGACTCCATCCTCTGACTGGGGAAGACAGCACATGGGGGAGGATTTCGTCCGGGGGGACGGAGGGAAATGCCCAGGGTCCAGCTCTAGGGCTGTTGGAGTGGCGAGTCCTTGAATTGTACCTAGCGTCTGCCCCGTGGGAGCAGCCCTCCACGGGGGAAAAGAGGATCTATCCCCAGAGCGGACAAGGGAGCCCAGGTTCCCTCTGGCTGGGCTCAGGATTAGGCGGTCAGGATCTGTCTGGGAGGGAGAGCCGCTGAAGGACCCTGGGGTGGGCCCTGATGGGGCCGCTCCTGTTGGTGGCCTCCGGATGCCCCCGCGGGGTCAGGGCGTTCGTCACTAACTCCCCAGCCGGGCAGGGCTGGACTAGCACGTCCTTCCCGGCATTAAGACGCGCTCCTTCCCTTGGTGTGTCTGGCAGGTGTTGATGGAGTGGATCAACGGCGCCCTTTTCCGGGAACACATAGTCGTGCAGAACCTGGAGGAAGACCTGTTTGATGGGCTCATCCTGCATCATCTCCTGCGTAAGTACTGATGGAGGCATCAGTCTGGGCTTGGTGGAGCAGGAAGGAGAGCGCTGGGTCCAGCCTCTTCTCTACAGACGAGGAAGCAGGCTTGGGAGCCCGAGATGCAGCAGGGGAGACACAATCCCGACGCTGTCCCTTCCAGCCACGTGACCTCGGACAAGTCCCGCCCCCTTTGTGGGCTCCAAGGGTCCCGGAACTACACGGGAAGGATGTGAGAGGCCATTTGGCTCCACCCCCCAGTCTCATTTGGTAGATGAAGAGACTGAGGCTCAGAGAAGAGCCTCGAGCAGCCCTAGGTGGGAGTGAAGCTGTACCCCCAGGCCCCCTTTTCCCCTTCCCGTGGCCGCCTTGTTCCTCAGGGTCCTCCTTTGTCAGATGAGGGTGCTCCGGCTCCCTGAGCTCTGAGTCCCTGATCCGAGGACTCACCTCGGCAGAGCTGGGTCTGGAATCTGCGTCTCTCGGGTTCTGGCGCCTGCACGATCCTCCCCTGCTGACAAGGAAGTGCCGGGGCGCTTACCGGGCGTGCCTGGGCTCGGGACAGGCTTTCCAGGAAGGGGCCACCGCTGGGATGTGGCAGGGTGGCGCCCTCCGTGGCTATTGGTTTCCCGGCAGCCGTGGGCCGCGGGAAGGAATAGCAGAACTCCAAGAAGTCAGAGCGGGAGCCCCTGAGGCCGGCCTCTAAGGGAAGCAGCTTAGTCGATGGCCATCCTTCTAACTTCTGCTTGAACCCCTCCAGAGTGGGGGAGCTCACTTCCTGCGAAGCGGGGCCCATCCAGACCAGGGTCCTCCACGGCTGATTCTGAACAGAGGCGAGGTGCTCAGCCGCGATGGGCCTGGGTTCCGAGGCCCAGCCCTGCCCCCATAGTCTGTGCCCAAAGAGCCTCCCTGCGCCGGCTCACTTCTTGGCTTCCCTCTTTCTTCAACACCTCCAGAGAAGCTCGCGGCCGTCTCGCTGGAAGTGGAAGAGATCGCCTTGACGGCCGGCAGCCAGAAGCGGAAGGTCACTCTGGTGCTGGACGCTCTGGGCCGCTGTCTGCAGCTGGAGGAGAGCGCGGCCAAGTGGAATGTGGAGAGTAGGTGCTCCCCGGCCTGTCGGCGGCCTCGCTGGGTCACAGCTCAGGGCAAGGGCGGCGGGAGAGTCAGGGAGTGACCCTAACGCCCAGCCCCCTGCCAGGACCCAGAGGGAACGCCCCTGAGTCCCCGCCTCCCCCCCTCCCCCCCATTGGACAAGCAGAGCTCCTCTTTGCCCTTCGGAGCCGGGCCTGGGATTTCACGGGCGGTCTCACCCGGACTTAGAACAGGGGTAACTGGGCAGTGCTCGGCCCAATCACATAGCCGGCACAGACCAGGGTGCGGCTCCACCAAGTCCCCCTTCTTCAGCCTCTCCTCCCCGAAGGAGACAGAAGGGAGCGTGATTGTTCCGTTCCTTGTTTTAGAGGCAGAGGGGACGTTTTGAACCCTGATCCCCGGGCCTATGTCAAGGGGACTGACCCTGTTTAATACCAGATAGGGGGCAGCCGGTTCACTGGCTGTGGCATAGACCATCACCAACTTGCCAGTGGTCTCCAGCACTCCAGGTTCTTCTTCCACTTCAGGGCCCAGAAGAGAGCACACAGCACACAGCACACAGCTCAGAGGGACTCCCCATTTACTTTGCTGGGATGATCTGCCCCCTTTTAATGCACTCTGAGCTTTCATTCTGGCTTTGATGGAATCCACGCTATTCCCCTGACTCATACTGATCTTGTGAGCCACTAAGACCCCCAGCTTTTCTCCCCCTCTGCCTCTCACCATCTGCCTTAGGATCAATACTGTGGACTGGTTCCGTGGCAAGTGGTAAGGGCTAGGCAAAGGGGGTGAAGTGACTTGCCCAGGGTCACACAGCTGGGAAGTGTCTGAGGACCTCCCATCTTTAGGCCTGGCTCTCTGACCACTGGGCTACCCAGCTGCCCTGCTCCAGTTCTTTTTATAAAATGTGGACCACCACCAGGCCCTAACCTCCCCTTCCTTTTACTTATTTTATTCTGTCTGATTCCAACAGGCATCTTCAATAAGGACTTGCTGGCTACTCTCCATCTTCTGGTGGCCATGGCTCAGCACTTCCAACCAGACTTGGCCCTCCCTGCAGATGTCCAAGTGGAAGTATTAACCATCGAGGTAATTGGAGGCTAGCGGAGACCAAGGTGTCCCCCTCACCAAATGTGCCAGGGAGCTGGCATGCTTTGCTCGCTGCTCACTCTGCTGCCTTACTTGATCGTCTGCCTGAGAGGGCAGGCTTTCAGGGGCCTGTTTCAGCCATTCCAATCACCAGGACCATTAGCACAGGGCCCGCTTCCTTAATGAGGCCCCTGATTACTCTGGACCACAGCTAGGTCTCCCTGGCTCATGGCTCCCATCCCCTTATTGTCCGGTGCGACAGCAGCAAGAACACGATTTGGACCCAGCCGACTTGGGCTCCGATCCTAGCTCTTCCATGTGGGCCATCTCAGGGGAACCACTTTCCCTCTGTGGGCTTCGGTTTCCTCATGTGTAAAAAGAGAGAGTTGGGCTGGATGACTCTCAGGGTCAACTCCAGATCCAGATCCCACCTTCCAGGAGCTTGTCTCCCTCTGGAGGGAATGGCGTGTGCCCAGGATCATCCCAGAAAGGAGTGAGGAGAAATCTAGAGAAAGCACTCCAGGAAAATCTGGAGAGGAAGAGAGCTCTTGTAGCTGGGGGAAATCCTGGAGGAGATCTAGGAAGAGGAAGGAAATGAGCATGTCTGGAGGCATGGGGCCGGGGCGGGGGGCCGCCTGTGTGATTGCTCCAACAGCCTGCTCGCTGGATGCGGATGCTGGGTGGACGGAGGGGAGCGACCTGGAAAAAGAACAAATTTAATCCACCCTGTGGAGAGTCCAATTTCTCCTGGGAACAACACAGAGCCAAAGATAGGTTGAGTATGGACAGACCTATGTGTTAGGAAGATGAATTTGGCCATGAGTTTCTGCCACGTGAGTCTGGAACAGAAGCCACCCCCTCTGGAATGAGAGCTCTGTAGAAGGGGTCGCCACTGTAGAACTGGAACCTCAGAAGCTATGTCGTCCGCCCCACCTTTTACAGATGAGGAAACCAAATCCTAGAGATGAAATGACCTGCCCATGGACACCTAGAAGGTGGCTGAGCTGGGATTTGAACTCAGTGCCCGTCTTCCTTCCCACAGCACCCCATGGCTCCACTAATGGTGGGCTGCACACAATGCCAGGCTGGGTGGCTCTTTTCAGGCCACTGAGCTCCCAGGGGTTTTGATGCTCTCCTCCTCTCTGGGCCCCCGGACGCTTACTTCCGTCTTTCCTCTTCTTTGCCTTTTAGAGCACCAAGAATGGCTTAAAGTCTGGGAAGTCTGTGGAGCAGATCACTGGCTGCAAGTAAGCAAGCAGGGGAGGCACTGGCTGGGACGTGGGTGGTGATCTCACAGAAGGGACCGTGAGGCGCAGAGAGAGGACATCAGCGGAGCAGGGACAAGGATCCAGAGGACAAAGAATGCCGCGTGTCCAACGCCAGCCAAGAAGAATGAGGGCTGGGAACTGTTTCAGCTGGGGCTGCCACTGGGAGATGGGCTGCGACCTTGAAGATCAAGGGGCTTCCTTCCAGCTCTGCCCCTTCCTGCCGGTCCTGAGGGGCTTCCTTCCAGCTCTGCCCCTTCCTGCCGGTCCTGAGGGGCTTCCTTCCAGCTCTGCCCTTTCCTGCCAGTCCCGAGGGGCTTCCTTCCAGCTCTGCCCCTTCCTGCCGGTCCTGAGGGTCCTCGTGGCTCTTCCCCCGTGCTCTAGGGCTGGCTTAGCGCTGCCATTTAGTCTCCTAACGTTGTCTCCTCGTCTCTGAGCGTCTTGGGTTCTGCCATCGAGATGGGGGTGACAGGGGCGCCGCAGCGGTGCTATGAGAGTTAACTTTCTGCGCTTCTTGATCACGGCTCTCCCCTCTAGCCTTCTACTGGCCCGAAGGCTTTTATTTCCTTATTGACTGAAGCCCTGTCTAGGAGGAAAGTGAAGGGACCTCCGTTCTGCGTGCGGTCGCTGGCCTGGCCAAGCCCTGTGCCCGTACTTCTCCATAGAAGGGAAACCCATAGTTTGTTTCCTGTCGGCAAGAACTAGCACGTCTGCTTTACAAATGGGGAACTAGACAGAGGAAGTGACTTGTCCAGGATCACACAGCTAGTAAGAAGGGGTAGAGCCGAGACTTAAGCCTTAGGCTTCTGGTCCACAGTTGTCCCCGGATAGAGCCGTCATTGATCAGCTGAGAAGTGGGGGTTTCTTAGAGGAAGGCTGGATGCCGAGGGAGGCATCACAAGAATTCGTCCCCCCTTCTGGCCTTTTGGCAGAAGGCAGTCCTTTACCCTGAGCCCTCGACCTCCATTGGCGCCTCCTGTCCCCCGAGGCTTGTCCCAAGGGGTGCCTGATGGACAGCCCCCTCGTAGAAGCTGCTGGAAGGGCCCGGAGCCCCAGGAAGGATGGCTGGGCTTGTGCTGACTCCAAGCTTTGCTTAAGAGGCTTCTGGCTGCTGGGCTTCCCGCTGCTCCGAAGTGTGGCCCACAGGGGGAAGGTCGGAGGGGAGTGCAGATGGGCCGTTAATGGCTTTTTCCTTTTGTCTTTAACAGGGATTCGGATCAGCAGTCAAGTAAGTCTAACCCCCATCCCCCCAGCTGGGGAGTGGGAAATGGCTCTCCATTCGGTGTCTGTAGCTAGAGAAATACACGATGAACCAGCTTTCCTTGCACTCCATTCAGCTCTGCCTACCCAGCCTTTATGGAGGGCCTCCGGGGTCCCTGGGGAGAGAGGCAGGGCATCACAGAGGGCAGAGAGCATCCAGGAGCCGGGTTCAGCCGGGGTTAAATCCTGCTTCTGTCGTTTTCCATGCTGTCTGACTCTTCATGACCCTATTTGGGCTATTCTTGGCAAAGATACTGCAGGGCTTGGCCATTTCCTTCTCTAGCTCATTTTACAGATGAGGACACTGAGGCAAACAAGGTAAAGTGACTTGCTCAGAGTCACACAGCTAGGAAATGTCGGAAGCCAGATTTGAACTCCTGGCTCCAGCTCCAGCACCCTATCCCCTGCACCACCTAGATGTACCTATACTGACCAGATCCCTTGTCCTGTCAGTGCCCCAGACCAGTCTCCAAGACTGTAGGTCACAAATAGTGAGTGGATTTTTTATAAAGGGAATTTACATACTGGAAGGTCTCTGCTCTAAAAAAAATCCTAGACTTTCCCAAATTCCTACAATGCTCTCAGGCTATGTTGAGCGTTGATGATACAAAAGCAGAAAAAACAACCTGCCCAGCTCCTGAGCTCAGAGAGTGTCCAATGGGGACCCATTCAGTCTTTCTCCTTGTTTCGCACACAGCTCTCGGGGGTCCTCCTGTCTAGCTGTCCTCGTGGTGGTGGGATGTCCCGGGAATGCAGTGGTCTCAATTGTTAGGAGACCCAGGCTCCCACTGGGAAATCCCTCCTTCCCCTGGGCCTGTTGCTCCCCTATAAAGTGGGCTGATCATTGTTCATGACCTGCCTCTCAGGGCTGTCATGCCATGGGATTCCAATGAAGTAGTGGCCACAGAGAGCCTCATCGCTGTGTCAGAAAGTGGAGTCAGTTGTCTTCCCAGACTGGAAGGATCGAATCTCAGAGCTAGGAAGGACCTCCGGGGCCTCTAGCCCAGCTCCAAGTAGATGGAAAGGTCCCAAGAAGCCATTAACCGGCTTCTACGAGGAGCTTCAGGAAAGGAGCTCCTTCTCCTGCTGGACACTTCTCATGGCGAGCAAGATGGAGCCAGGCTCCTGGCCCAGGCATCATAGACCAACTTTGCTAGCTAGAGTTTCCCGTCGCTGTCCAAAGCAACAAGCAGACACCTTCTGATCAGTCCGTGGCGGAGCTTGAGGAACGCAAGACCAAATAGGTGCAACTGCTTATGATTTCTAGTCAATGTCTCTGTCCAGCCTGGCTCTAAGAAAAGAGCATGATCTCCCCATTGATCTCTGTCCTCCCCCTAGATCCGAGGTTAACTAGTTAATGTTCACGTTGTTCCTTTGATTGCTTTGGTTCTGAAATACGCTTGTATGAGACTTTCTGGTCTGCACAGTATCAGCACGAAGGACAGCCACAGACAAACGTCTTCCCTCCACGGGATCATCTACCCAAACTTGTGCTGCCATGTCGTAAGCCCCTAACAAGCATTTGGCTGACTGATGGCTAAAGCCGTAGTTTAGCCTTCCAGAACCTGGAATCACCTCTGGGCCATGATGAGGCCTCAAAGCATGATGCTGGTGAAGGTGAGGGACAACATCAGGGAGTCACGAGTTCAGCCAACTCGGCTACCCTTCTGGTGCCCGGAGTTCTGACCAGTCCGGCTGCTCGTGGGCACGTGCATTATTCCCCACAGAGAACCTGAGCTCTACGGATTGGATTCTTCTTTGGATCTCTCGTGTAGCTTCCTGGAATATCCTTCGACATTCAATAATGTTGTTGCATGAGTGAGTGACAAGAGAGTAAGTGAGAGGATGAGTGCTGAAGGAATTGTTAGTGGCTAAGTGAATGAGTGAGTGAATAATTGAATATGTGAATGACTGGGCAAACAAGTAAAGGAATATAAAAGGTGAATAAATGAGTGAATTAGTGAATGAATGAATCAAGAAATGAGTGGATAAGGGAGTAAATATTTGAATGTATGAAAGGAATATGTGAGTTAAAAGAGGGAGTGAATAAGTAAATAAATGAGATTAAATTAATAAATGAACAAATAGATGAATAAATGAACATGTGAATGAATAAGTAAACAAAGGAATACATGAGTTGAATGAATGAGGGAATAAATAAGTAATGAGGGAATAAGTGAGCTAGTGGATGAATATGTGAATAAATGAATGGAGAGAAATAAATGAGATGAATGAGTGAGTGAAGAGTGAGTGAATAAGTGAATGAGTTAGTCCATAATAGAACAATGAACATATGGGTGAATGACCAAATAAACGAAGCAATAGATGAATGAGTGAATGAATGAATGAATAAGTGAACAAATAAGAGTTAATAAATGAACAAGTAAATAAGCGAATGAGTGAATAAGTAACCGAGTAAATGAATAAATGGATGAGAGTGAATGAAAGAATATCAAATTATCTGGGTTGAGAAGAGCACTGGGGCTAAGCTCCAGAGAAGGAAACCCTCTAACGATAATCCTCTCGGGTTGAAGGGTTGAAGCTTTAGTATACAGGTAATAGAATTCTAATGAAGTCTTTACTGAATGTGTTTCTGCAGAAGTCGATGTCTTTGATGAATTATTTAAACTTGCCCCAGAGAAAGTGAACGCTGTCAAAGAAGTAAGTGAGCCCCCAGCTCTGCTGACAGAAAGTGGCCTATTGCAAGTTGCCTCGGGTGCTCAATTCTCCCTCTCCCTTCCTCTTTCTCATAGGCAATCATGGACTTTGCCAACAAGAAGATGGAGCGTTTAGGGTTGTCTGTGAAAAATATCGATACCCAGGTAGGGACTCTCAGGCCAGTACCTGGTCTTACCCAGGGGACCCAGCTGTCATGCTGCTCACTTTTCCTTTGGATATTCACTTAAAAAACGTTTTTCTGCTCTCTTGACAACTTGGATGATGGCTGGGAGATCCCTTCAGCTCCAAGAGGGCACAGGAGATTTGCACTGAAAAGTCCTTTTCTGTAAAGCTGTGATACCCTTCTCATGCTTGAGATCATTCCTTTCTGAGCAGATCCCTGTGCCAAGCACTAGGGGAGGGAGAAGGTGGTTAGGGTGAGATTCAATATGGTGTATTAAGTGTCTACACATGGTAAAACACTGGGCATGGTCCTGGGGTTGCAAAAATGCAATATGACCTTAAAGAACTTACAATCCATCTGTAGACCTGTGATGTGGAGGGAAAGCATGGAGAGAAGGCTGGGAAGTGAGGGAGACCTGGGTTTGAGCCTCACTTTAGACACATACTGGCTGGGTGAGTCACTGGTAAGTAATTTAATCATTCAGTGCCTTGCACAACTCGAAGTTGCCCAAAAGGTACCAGTTCATGTAGGAAAAAGGAGTTTCGTCACTGAGAGTTCTCTGTTTCAACGAAATTTTAGGTTGTGTATCCCCAAAATATGATGCTCAGACAGATATTTGTCTGAGAGGAGAGACTGAGGGAAAGTGCTTTAGAAACAATTAAGGAAGAGACCATATTGTGCAGGGAGGATCAGAGAAGGCTTCGTGGGAAAGGTGGCATCTGAGCTGAGCCTCAGAGAAAGGAAGGATTTCAATCCACAGAAATGAGGGGAATAGATGCTCCAGGAATGGGAGATGACAAATGCTCAGAGGTGAGATATGCACGTGGTAACAATCCAGTGGACTGTATAGAAATGAGTACTGGGAATGATGTATTGGGGCCCGATTATAGAGAACCCCTGGTGCTCAGCTGAAGAGTTCATATTTTTATACTAAAGGCAACATAGGAAGCCCTGAGGATTTTTGATAAGGTCAGTGATACAGGAAGCTTTGAGAAAGGCCAGTTCTTTCTAAGACCTTGGCAGGGAAAGAAAGGAGAGACATTGAATGATATTTTGAGGGGATGGTGGGGTCAAATGGTTTTATTAATTTATTCCACAAACATTTAAGCACCTACTATATGCTACCTCCAACATCTGATGCTAGAAATCTTTCATTTCTGCCTGCATTTGTAAATGTCTTATTAACATTCAGACTCTGCCCGAGTGTTATTAAAATGCCTTCTATGGGTCTATCTCTCTCTATGGATCCTCATTATTCATTGGTTTAAGCTCCTGAGTCTTTCTGCTGCCTCTGACCTGCTGAGTGACCCCTGTAGAATCATCAGATCTGGAAAAGAATAACTCAGGATGGAGAAAGCATTTGGAGATAGTTGAATGGATGGGATGATGTTACAAAGCATGACTATTGTGTTACTCTTCAGCATCCTCTGAGAAACTCTTAGTCCAAGACAAATAGCAGGAGGCCAAAACTCATCTAAAGAAATTCTATTATGGGATTTGAATGATGAGTTCACTCTTTGATACCCTTGAGGTTGCTCCATGGGATTAGATTAGCAGAGGATATGGTTGGCATCATGTCTCCCTTTGTCTCCCTATCTACAGGCAGGTATATTTGTGTGACCCCCATGGATGCCCTGTCTGATGGCTCATCCTGGTGCAGAGGTGAGCCTGGGTTTTCAAAGGCTCTTCTTTGGGAATTCAGATGCTATTAGGTCCCACAGAGATGAAAAAAGCTCTTTTAGCTGGAAGGCAACTCTTAGATCATCTAGTGCTACTCCCTCATTTTTCAGAATAGGAAGCCAAGGCATAGAGAGGGAAAATGACTTGGGATAGAAATGAATGGGATTTTTGCTCCCTTTTCTGTGCCTCTCAGATGGACTAGAATTACAGCAGGACAATGGAATACCAGAGCTATAATGTACCTCAAAGGTCAGCCCCAGTAACATCTTTTATGAGGACTTCTTCATTTGAAGACTTCCAGTGATGGGGAGCTCATTCTCTCCTGGGGAAGTCCATTTACTTGTTGGTATATTTGGGCATTTTTTCCCATCCACAGAGTTCCAAATAAAATCAAGGTAGAATCTTCTGTGCCTCAATCCTGCTTTTAGAATAAAACAAACTCCTCTCTTTGCCATTTTGAATCTGCCACAATTTGGCTACAGCTTCCACTTCCAGGTTGGCTATATACTTCTCTGACCACATTGACCTATTTTCTTCTCCCACCTCCACCTTTGCACGGGCAGTCTCTTCATGTATGTAATGCTCATTCTCATTTCTGCTTCTTGGAAGCCCTAGCTTCTTCCTTCAAGACTCAGGTCACATTATACTTTCTAAATGCCCAGCATACAGTAGGTGCTTGATCAATGACTATTGGGGGGAGCAGCTAGATGGCACAGTGGATAGAATGCCAAACCTGGAGTTGAGAAGACTTGATATCAAATCTGACCTCAGACACTTGCTAGTTGTGGGAACCTGGGCAAGTCACTTAACCCCAATTGCCTACTCCTTACTGCTCCTCTAACTTAGAATTGATCCTTAAATTGAATGGAATCGACTTTCTCAAAAATACAACCAGCAAGCCAGCCTTCACTGTGCCTTCTCTTGCAGTTTGCAGATGGAGTCATTCTAATTTTGTTGATCGGACAGCTTGAAGGCTATTTCCTGAACTTGAAGGATTTCTTCCTGAACCCCAGTTCTCCTGCTGAAATGGTGAGTTGTCCCCTTGGCCCCCAAGTGTACCGGGCACCAAGGATACATGGTGAGTTGTCCCCTTGGCCCCCAAGTGTACCGGGCACCAAGGATACAAAAATAAAAAGTGGAACAATCCTTGCCCTCAAGGAACTTGGTACCTTGGACAGCTCTAGCATCTCCTACAGTGAAGGTTTGGCAGGCAGCAAGTCTTAGGAGGCAATCCAGTCAGCCAGGTGCTTAATAAATGCTTGCTAATTGGTTGATAGGTGAGGCCACTTGAATTAAGGACCCTTAATCTCTTTGTCTGTCAAATGGGGCTGAAGAGAGAAGCCATGCACCCAAGGGATTGTAAAGAACCAGACAGTTGTGGGCTTTTATTCCTGATGAAATCACAGACCCCTGGAGGAAAGGAACATTCTGATCATTATCTTTCTAGTGCCTGTATTCTCCCCTCCCCAGAGAGGTGGATGGGATCTGTGCAGTGGGCACTTACTGTTTGGGGCCGGAGGGGGTGATGGGGAGGGGGCTAGAGGAAGTGCACTGGAGGACGGGCCTTTCTGGGCCTCTTCCCCATCGGCTCCCTTCCCACCCTGGGCTAGGTTTCCTTGTCACCCAGCAGCCCCATCAGGCTTTGCTTTCCATTGGCTGAGCATAAGGCATCTTCTGAACTAGATGAGCTGCACCCAGTCTGAGGAGCTGCTCTTTCCCCAGGCAATGGCAGCAAGCACGGCTGAGGGATAATGAAATGGGTTTCCTTTGTCAAAGCCTGTCAGGGTTGCTGTGAGAGAGGACAACTTAGCCATAGGCTTAGAGAGAGAATCACAGAATCAGAAAGCTGGGAACACACCGTAGTAGAACCAGAGCCGGACGGATCTCTAGAGGCAGGAAGGCCAGAACTGGGGAGGCCTTGGCTCTGTCCTTCTGTCCTCTCCACTAAGATCCAGGCCCAGTCACGGGTCAGTTTGTTCTAAGTCACACTGTGAGTCCGTGGTAGACCCAGGACCAGCCCCCCCCCCCTCCCTACTCCCAGATCCATTCTCCGCACCCTCTTTTTCCCTGTTCGCCTGGGAGGGAGGAGCCCTTCTCGGCTTTTGCCCTCCTGCTTTGGGCTGGTCTCCTGGACTGCTGCCCTGGCAAAGCCAGACTCTGCTCTTTTCTGTTCTCATAGGTGGCTTTTGTCTTTTCCAGCTGCATAATGTTAACCTGGCCATGGACTTGCTGAAGGAAGCAGACTTGCTCAAGTACCCGGTTAACCCTGAAGGTCTGTGGGAGCCTGAGAAAATGCTCCTGAGAAGGGGGTCAATTGTTGTGGCTTATTAACCAGAAATGGGCTTGGACTTCCTGGCTTTCAGGAACATAGGATCCTTAGAGCCAAGAAGCCTGTCCTTTTCCCTCCGTTGCTGCCTGGCCATCTGTCATAGAGGCTAACTTCAGTCAGTTAGTCAGTCAACAGACAACTATTAAACAGTTCCTATGTTAGGCTCTCTGCTAGGCACTGGGGATACAAAGAACTTATAGAAAAGCATCACAAAGCCTGGGTATCCTAGCTCAGAGTGAATTTGAGCATTTATGAACCTCAGTTTCTTTATCTGTAAAATGGAAGCAATAATACCTGTGGTGGCTGACTACCTCATAGGTTTGTCAGAAATCGCAGTCTTGGAAGGACCCTCAGATCTTCAAGGATTAAGGCAAGGTTAGTTCAGATCAGAGAAGTCTTCCTGGAGGAGGCCAATTTTGATTGGGAAGAGCCTCAGAACTAACCATCCAAAAATATACAAAGATTCTATCATGGGACAATCAATTCCTTACTCCTGTCAATTTTCCCAGCAGGGTGTTGCTCATAAGCCTCCCCTCTTTTTGACATCTATGGACAGGTCTGAATTGATAGTTGCTTGGGTTAGTGAGATAGCCTTTCCCCACTTTTTCATTCAATCCATCCTTCATCTCCCTTTCTCTTATGTATAGATTTGGTTTGTGTCACTGCTCTGCTCAAAAAGCTTCAAGAGCTCCCTATTACCTGTGGAGTAGAGACTGACCTCTTCTGCCTGGCCCTTTAGGCCTTTTGTAATCAGGCACCACCCTCTCATGCCAGTATTATGTTACAATACTCTCCTTCCCTGGTATTTAACCTGATATAACCCTTCAGATTGGACAACTGGTAGTTTCCCACTTTTGTGCCTTTGCTCCTGTAGTTCCTTCTGCCAAGGAACTACTTCCCCTTCCTTATTAGTATCTTATATTCACTCTCTCAATTTCTACTCATCCTTCAATTGTCCTGCTCCAATGTCACCTCTTCTATGAAGCCTTCCTTGATACTCCAGTCAGAAAGAACCTTGCCATCTTTGAAATTTTCACAATTTCCCCATCTTTCTTCCATCCTTTTTTATATTCAGTCTCATTTTTATTTGTTTGTCTGGTTTTATTTTATTTTGGCACAGACCAGTGAGTTCATTGGATAGGGAATGACCAGTGAGGAAACTCCCTCTACTAATGAAGACTCTTCTGCAATGTATGGGCTTTGGAAGTTGTCTGGGAGCACAGAAAAGTCAAATTACTGGCCCAAAGTCACACAGCTAGGAGATGACTGAAGCAGGTCTTCCTGCTGCCACAGCCAGTTTTATAGCTATTAGGCAACGCCTCCTACCTTTTATTATTATCTTTGTTCTTGCTGTTGTTGATGTTGTTATTGTTGTGTTACTCATGACACTTTCCCCAGAACTTTTCCAAAGCCTTATTTAACCCGGGGAGCCTTGGCACAGGGGCAAGAGTTGGATTTGTGGAGAGGGGACGTTGGCTCACATCCCAGTTCTGTCTTTTGCTAGGTCTGCCCTGAGCAAGATGCTCCCCTGCTTTGGGCTCTCAGTTTCTTTGTTTGTAAAAAGAAAGAGCTGGATCAGATGACCTCTGTGATCCGGTCTAGTTCATGCTCTCCTGACTCTGAGATATCCCCAGGCTGAGGATATCTCGATCCCAAGGTTCTGAGGGGGGCACCGACAAGGCGCCACTGGACCCCTCCAAGTCTAGGGCTCTCATTGGTGCTGCGGTCTGTACCTCACCTTCCTCAGGGGGCTGTGAGCAGCTTGGTGTGAGTTTGGCTCAGTCTGTTCAGAAGGGCTCTGCAAACAATTGATATTTAATAAGGGTTTGCTGAAAAAATGGATGAACCCACATAGAGACACTTGCCCCTCTCTCTTCTGTCCACAGACATCATTAATGGAGATCCCAAGGCCATTATGCGGGTACTCTACAGCTTGTTTTCCAAACACAAGGTGAAGGAGACTGCTGAGGGGACACAGACTGAAGCTGGGAGTTAGGCCTCCTTGCATGTGGTGTTCCCTTGGAGTGGTTTCTGTTTCCTCCTTTATGGTCTTTGCATGCATGTTTCATCTGTGAAGTAATAGGGATCCATGGAAGTTAATTGAGTGAGGGGGTTGGGATCTGGGAATCTGCTTATGTTTCAGCTAAGGCTTTCCATCTCCAATAAAATGTGAGCTTACTTCTGAAAGAATGTGGCCCTCTGACCTTGAATTCAAACTCAGGCCTTGTGGGATGGATGACTGTCCAGGACATCTGATCAACTCTTTATTCCTCATGCTCATGAGGGAACAAGCAGCCTTGCCCTGAGTTGCTGACAACAGCTCTAAAGGCTTGTGTTGGGTTTTCTGATGGCTAGTAAGAGTGGTGGTGAATGGCAACAGTCAAGCAGTCCCAGACCTTAGAGGGATCTGTGAGCAGGTCACTGAGCGCAGCTCCCACCCCTCTCCAAATCCCCTTTATTTCCTTCCTGTCAGTTGTTCATCTCATGTTCCTGTGAGCATTTCCAGGAATGAGAAAGTCCCTTCCCTGAGTTTTCTTGGATGGCTCTTATTGTCGGGGAGTCTTTGCTTGGATCAAAGGGCTGAAATTCATCTCACTACAAATCCTTACCGGGCGTCCCAGGATGTCAAGGAATTGTCTGGCATATTGAGTGGAACTGCTGTAGTCGACGGAGGGCAGACCGAGGGGGAAAGTGTTCCAGCATGGGCAGGCACGGATAAGCTGCCATCTTCCTGTTTGGGGGACCCAGCTCTGTTGAGGGTTAGATCCATCTGAGTGATGCAAGCATAATTCCCAGCCAGCCAGTCACAGGGGATGGGGGCTGAATGGAACTTCAGAAGGAGAGGAAACACATTGCCTAGTTAGGAAGTGAGCAAAGAAGAATACAGACAGCCTCTATTTGAAGATATCCATGAATGGGGTCACGATTGACTAAAAGATGGCTATCTTGCTTAGACAAGTCAATGAGCAAGTCTTATTCAGTGTTTAGTATGTGGCAGGCACTGTATTAGATTCTGGGGGCCCCAAGAACCCCCCTCCCCACAAAAGATGGACCAGTGTTTTTATGTTCGTTAGAGAGAATGAAAGGGATAGAATGGGGCAAGGGGAGTGAAGAGGGACCATCTAGTCTTTAATTCTTCATGACTTTGGTTAACGTTCTAGATATGATAGAGTAGTCTTCCCTTCCTAGGTCTTCCTAGTGTACCTGGCCACTTGGGAGGGTCAGAGGGAAGAGACAGACCCAGGGCCAAGGTCATAGAGTCCTAGAATGTCAGAGCTGGGAAGGGCCTCCGAAATTCTTTATCCTCATTGCCAACCACTGGAATTGATTGTTCTGAGATCCACAGACATCTGGTGCCAACAAGTTTGAAAATAATCATCTTGCTTCTCCCAGGAAATTTAATTAAATCAGCTCACCGAAGGAACTGTATCTAAAACTAAATCCTGTGGCTATTTTCACATATTTTGTAGAAAAGAAATAAAAAAAAAGCTCTCCTTGGGGTGGTCTAATGGTCCTGCCTGCCTGTGGGGGAGCCCGTGCAGAGCTTTCTCTTAACTAAGCTCTGGCATTTCTGTTTTCTAAAGGAATAAAACCTTGCAGGAGGATTAAAGATGGTATTTGCAGGGCTTCAGTGCTAGAGCTGAGGAGATTATGCCCAGAAATTGGCATTTTAGGTGGAAAACCATCAAGGGAGAAACAAGCAGAGGAAGAGGGGGAAGGAGCGTAGGTGGCATCCACAGCTAATCAGGATGTTGCCATGGCCGTCCACAGCAAGTTCAAATGCAGCTCTGAATTTGGAATCCGGGGTGAGCTCCTTGGATGAGGGGCTTGGATCCCCAAGATCCCTTTCGGCTTTAAATGCTAAGCTAATGCCTCCCCTTGGCATTCAAAACTCTTCCCAGCCTCTATAAGCCCTTTCGCATGTTGTTGTCCACTGTATTTTCATTCAATGTCCCTCTGAGACAGAGGCTAGATCTCCATTTGACAAGTGAGGAATCAGGGTTCTAAAGAACATTTAACTTGCCCAAGGCCACCCACCAGAAGCGTTGTAGAGCTGGTACTTGGAGCTGTCCTTGGTGACTGTATCTGCTACTTCTTATCTTATCATCAGCCTCATAATGCTTACTCCTACCTTGGTGCTTTCACCCATGCTGTTTCTTTACCTCCTAAAAGTCTCCCTCTTCTCTGCCACCTGAATGTGAAAGGCCAGCTTTCTCTTTCACTGCACGCAGTCCACATGGGTTTCTCTCTCCTCTAAGCATTCAGCTCTTGTGCCAGGCTTTCTAATCCTTTCTGGCACCCAGAAAATGCTGGAAGGGACTTTGCAAGGAGGCTTGGTGAAGCAAGACCAGAAGGGTGGGTAGTTGATAGTGACAACAGTGAAGAAGTTCAGGAAGCAAGGCCGAGAACAGAACCAGGGTTTAGAAATGGGGGACTATGTCTGGGGGTGGGGTGGGGGAAATAGATATAGCAGATTGGGTTGGAGGTCAAGATCCAGTCAGAACAAATGTGCTAAGCCAAGATCGGGACTTCCAGGGGGGTCAAATTCAGGTAGGATGGGAGAATCTTTAAGATTCAGGATCCTAGATTGTTATCCAATAAGGTCATAATGGCAGAGCCTTTGTGGAAAGGAGAAGCTCTGAAGGCCCTTAAGGATCGGATTGGCCTTGGCTTCCCATCCCAGGTGTGAAGGATACCTCCTATAGCCCCTACTTTGCAAGGCTCCCCCAGTGAGGACACTGATTATCAGTCATGGTCATGAAACAGTCATGAAACAAGCTGTTGGTTAAGGTGCTGATGGGATTGGCCATAAGGTCCTTAGACATGAGGGCACAGCTTGAAGAGAAAGCTACCCTCATGCAGGAGAAGGTCATCAGATCATAGATTCAGAGCTCAAAGAGACCTGTGGGGACATTTCTAGTTCAACCCCTCATTTTCCAGAGCAGAAAACCTGAGGCCCAGAGAAATATAAAAAACTCACCAGATTTAGAGCTGGAAGGAACCTTGCAAGCCCGACTATCTCAACTCATTCATTTTAGAGATGAAAAAACTGAGGAGGCTTAGAGAATCTGTTACTTGCCCAAGTTCACACAGCATCTCCACATTTCTCCATCTTGGATTTTTTTAAACCCTTCCCTTCTGTCTTAGAATCAATACAGGGTATTGTTTCTAAGGCAGAAGAACAGTAAGGGTTAGGAAATGGGGGTTAAGTGACTTGCCCAGGGTCACACAGCTAGGAAGTTTCTGAGGCTAGATTAGAACCCAGGACCTCTCATCTCCAGGCCTGGCTCTTAATCCACTGAGCTACCCAGCTGCCCTCTCCATCTTGGTTCTTGATAGTGTTGTGTGTCTTAGTCTCTAAGTCACTGACGAACAGGGTCTGGATCTTGCTTTTGCCTATAGAGGGCTCAAAATAGCGAGAGACAAGCATCTCCTGATGATGGTAGAGGACACATCGAGGCTTGAGACCCACTTTCACTAATCCTAACTCTGACTCTTGAGTTTTTACTTCCCAACTAGCTTTACATCCATGAAGTAAGTGTTCAGAAGTGACGTTTTAGGAAAGCAACATGGCAATAGATCACCTAGTCACCAATCTGCTTATTCCCCTTGCCTTGATGAGTCCCCTGCTAGGAAGATTCCCTCAGGAGTTTATTAAAATATGGGAAAAACCAGTGGTAGCAGGATTTGCACAGCAGATTTTCTTTTGTTAACAGCAAAACATTGAAAACAATCTGCATGCTGTTGATTGGGGAATGGCTGGAGAAATTGTGACATATGGACTAGAATGATATTGCCCACAAAGGACTTGGTGACTAGGAAGAAGACAAAGAAATATGGGAAGAATCTGAAGTGATGCAGAGGGAGGAAATTACCCCAGCCTGATTGATATACACTGTGACTATGCCAGGAATAAAGAAGAATAACAACAATCACAACATTTTATAGCATCTGGTCTTGGTGTCTCCTTTGTACTTATCACAGGATCATGGGTTCGAGGATCTAAATATGGAAAGGACCTCAAAGGCCGTCTAATTCAACCCCTCACAGATGAAGAAACTGAGGTCCAATGGTAAAGGGGCAAAGAGAATTTTCTGAGGTCCCTCAGCAGCAGAGGGAAGATTTGAACTTAAACGTTCTGATTTTAGAACCAAGGCCTTTCCCACTATTTTATCACCCACTTAGTACACCCTCCCTTGTGTAATGGCATGTTTGTCCTTTTATTTGATTGTAAACTCCCCAGAGTCTCTCTTTTTTAAATCCTTTACTACTTTCTGCCTTAGAATCAATACTAAGTATCAGTTCAAGTGCAGAAGAATGGTAAGGGCTAGGTAAAGGCCATTAAGGGACTTGCCCAAGGTCACATAGCTAGCAAGTGCCCGAGGCCAGAATTGAACCCAGGAATTCCTGTCTCTGGGTCTGGCTCTCCGCCCACTGAGCCATCTAGTTGCCCCTAGCTTCCAAAAGTTTTAATGGAAACCTTCCTGGTCTTTGAGACTTGGACTTTCTTACAATAGGCTATGCCTTTTTCTCCAGCCTATTCCTCAACAATATTCTGGATTTCTGCTTTTGCCAACTTGCATCTCCTTGCCTGTGGCATCAGAACTGGGAAAGTAATTCAATTCATCTCAATCGGCCACCAAGCTTTCCTTAAGTACTGATTATTCCTGGGCACTGGGGGGAGTGCTGAGTCCACTCCTCCTTCTAATGCTCATGATCCTTCCCTATTTTGTGGTTGGCTCAATAGTTTGGATGTTCTAGTATGGATGTGGAGGTAGGGGGTGTCAGCTTCTCCCTTGGCTTGACTGAACCCTAATATGGAGACTTGATGCTCTGCCAGAAGGTTGGGGGGGGGGTCAGAGTCTGAGATAAAAGCTCTATGGGAGGCAAACTCAGAAGACTTTACCATTACAGCCTCAACTTTATAACTCAAAGGGAAGCATGAATATAGTCACAGCAGATAAGGTGATTAGGAAAACAGAAAGCCCAAACACCACATGCGGTCCTTTGGTTTTCTCCATGATGGGAGTTCTGAGAGAGACACTCGAGGAGACATCCTGGGGCTCTAAATTGTGTGGTCACTCTCTTCCCAAGCCAAGAGCCTTATCTGCATCTATAAATGTGCCTAGGAAGTACAGGCAGTGTGCTGGCATACCTGCCTTACATTGTGTGCATTCACATGCCCACATCTGCTTCACTCTGTGTTCCAATGAATCTGCCAAAAGACACCACGACCGTCATCCCTTTAGCAACAAGCAGGAAACTTTATTCTTTACTTTCTTTAATTGTTCCCATTCCATTCGGTGCCATCCCTCTTCATTCATTCATGGTATTCCAACACAGATACTCTGGGTGTGACTTGGTGCTCCCTTCTGCTAGATTGCCCCCCACATCTTCACCATTTCCCCTGGCCATGGTCCTGACCTCCTGCTTCTAGGTTAGTGGAGTTCCTGGCAGATTGACAGTTTCAGATAAGAGCTGGCTCTCAGGCTAGTCAGTCATTAAACTTCTCGCTGAGATATGGCTTTCTGAGGCCTTAGCTGTACCCAACTATAAATGGAGTAGCAGGAGGGGAACATTATTAAGGCCAGCCATTCCAGGCACACTTTTCCCTTGTGTGCCCCATGGCACTAAGCATAGGACTGCACACATCATAGGTACTCTGTAAATACTTGGGGATAGATTGGAGGATGAGTCACAATAGCCCTGAGGAGTGAAATGGAAAATATTCTGAACCTGGTACTGGCAGAAATGCAATCAGCAGTAGCTTCTCTCACTCACCAGGAGGGTCAAGGTGTTTTTGATGAAAGGAAATGGGAGGAAAGAGGGAGAGAAAGAAGGAAAGAGAAAAGGAGAGAAAGAAAGAAAAATGGAGGGAGGGACAAGCAATGCAAGAATGGGGAGGGGAGGGAAAAAGAAAAGAGAGTCATGGAGGGAGGGAGAAGTAGAATGGGAAGGAAGAGAGAAAAATGGAGAAGAGAAGAGAGAAAAAGAAAGAAGAATGGAAAGAGGGACAAGGGATAGGAAAGTGGATAGGGGAAGGGAGGAAAAGAGAGGCAGAGAGGGAGAGTAGGAAGGAGGAGGACAAGAAATATATAAAGGGAGAGACATCATGGGAAGAAATACAAGGAGTAAGAGGGAAAAGGAGGAAGAACAATCCTTACAATGAAGGGAGTGAGGAAGAAGAGAAGGGGAGAGAGAGAAAGAGAGGAGAGAGAGAGAGAAAAGAGAGTCAGAGAGATAAAAGGATAAAGGAAGAGGAAGAGAGAAGAGAAAGTGACAGTGTTAGAGAGGGAGGGGAAACAGGGAGAGAAAGAGAGGTGCAGAGATAGGGAGAAAGGGGAGAGAGATAGAAGGGGAGTGCTTTCTTTTTTCTCTCTGTAGTCATGGATTGTCTATGTGTAAGTTGCATGTATGTGAGACAGTGTGTACATATTGGCATACAGATGCATATGTGTGTGGGAATGTGCATGTTTCTGTGTCTGTGTAGAGGGAGAAGGGTCTGCAGGAAACATCAGATTCTTAGCCTTTAGCATCCCTTCTCTGGGAGAGGTTTCATATGACTTATGGGGAAGGGAGTCTCAAGGGGACCTTCATGCTCTGGTAATCTGAAGGAGTTCATTGGATCAAAGGCAAGAAGGAAGAGAGGCCTGAAGTAAAACCCCTGAATTCTACCTGAAATATTACAGAATTGTAGCCTCTGAGGCATCACAGGGCTCCCTGGAAAGGAGGAGAAGGAGCAGCTTGGGACTTGGATCCAGGAGACAATAATGTCAATTCTGTTCCTTAGATTTACTCATTGTAAAGCTAGAGGCAAAAGTTTTACTTCTTGAACCTTCAGTTCCTTTCTCTGTAAAATAGGGATAGCAGCATTTTCTGTCTGACAAGGTGACACTGAGCAAAGAGCTTTGAAAATCTTAAAGCTTTTAGGCATTATGAGAACTTGCTTTTATTAGTTCAGCAGCTCAATTTTTCAGAAGAGGAAATTGAGACCTATAGAGGATAAAGAACATGGAATTTCAGAGCTGGGAGCATCCTTGAAAGCCATTTAGTTCAACTTTTCCAATTTACAAATGAAGAACTAAGACCCAGAAAGGGGGGATGATCCATTCCTCGTGAATCAGAGTAAACTCAGATCTCCAGCTCTGGGTCCCAGTGTAATCATGATGCTTGGAAGAAATAAGGTAATTTTCTTTCTTCCTACCCAACCTTTCCAAATTCACCAGATGTTATCTTTCTTAGCTAATCTAGCTATTTGTTTATTTTTGTAATAAGCAGCAAAAAGCCCATAATCTCCAAAGAGAAAGTTGTGTCATAGATGAGTCCCAAACCCATCAAAGCCCCTCCCTCCATCTGTCTACACCAAGTTTTTGACATCAGAGTATTTGTAGCCCCCGGAGGGGGGTCACTTACATGCATCACTGAAACTCTTCCCAGAGGATAACCTTGGTTCTCCATCCCAGCAGATTCTCAGAAATGAAAGTGGAAACCAGCACCTGTCATGCCCCAGGAAGGTGCTATGCATGGGTGTGGGTGCAGTAGGGATCACGTGATCTTGTGGGTCTGCTTCCACCTCTGGGATCCTTAATATCTATTCATTCATGTGAAGGGCACCATCAGACAAATGTATGAATGGAAGAAGTGATGAGCAGGTCATGGGGCAAGAGGGAAGGATAACAATGGATAGCTCAAGTTTTCTTCTGGTGTCCATGCAATATCAGAAAATGTAAGAGGATTTCAGTCTTCTGGACTGACTATGGTGGAGGACTGATGGGAGGACATGGTCAAGAGACCCACAGGAAGAGATGGTGTTTAATGGATTATTGTCTGTAGCATGGGAGGGCATATCTATATCAAAGTGATAAAAATATTGAATCCAGCCTTTTCCATTATTTCCTGATGTTATTCAGTTTCATAAACTGAGAGTTGTAAAGGAGCTTGGAGATCACTTAGTCCATTCATTTTACACTTGAGCAAACTGAGGCCCAGAGTGTGTAGTTCCCCCATCACAGAGTCAAGATTTGAACCCAAGTCCTCTGAATCAAAGTACTGCAGTGGATAGAGCACCAGGCCTAGAGTCAGGAAGACTCATCTTCCTGAGTTCAAATCTGGTTTCAGATACTTCCTAGTTGTGTTTGCCTCAGTGTCCTCATCTCTAAAATGAGCTGGAGAAGGAAATGACTACTGGTGCTTAATCCATTCTTGTTTCCTTTCCTTCTTACTTATCCTTTTGCTCAATAAATTGACTGGATGGATCAAGCAGAGAATCTCAGAATCTGAGAGGGATCTCAGAGGCCATTGAGTCTAGCAATCAATCACCCAGAACATGAATCCCCCTATGACATCCCCAATAAGGGTTTATCCAGCTTCCACTTGAAGACTTCCAGCAACAGAGAACTCACTGCTTATTGAAACACAGATTCCTCTTTTGGAGAGCTTTGGTCATTAGGAAATTCTACTCTGAACCCTTCAACTGAAAGTGATCTCTGTCTCTACAAATTTCTTATAGGAAATCCTTCTTTCCCTCACACTCCAGGGTATCAATATCGTTCCTAAAAACTCAGTACCACAAACTAAATATGTTAGCCTAGTAAGAGTATAACTAGGGCAGAGGAGGATGGGGTTGTCACCTCTCTCATTCTGAATGCTCTGATCCCAAATCAAATGCAAATGATCTTTCCACTTTCTCCTTGAAGGGCAGGGTCTAGACTTTTAGAGCCTGGTAGAAGACTTAGATTAACCACACAGAGAAGTATCTGCTGCTGCTTGGGGAGAACAATCATTGAGGACTGAGACCTACTCTTATTTATTTGGGATTTTGTTTTTGGAGGAACACTATATAAACTAGATGTGTCCAGAGGAGAAAGACCAAGTAGAGTAACTGGATACTATACCATATATGCTATATGCTACTTGAGGAAATTGAAGCAAACAGAAGTTAAATGAATTGCATAGATGTATACAGTTATTAAGTACCTGCAGTAGGATTTGAACTCAGGTCTTCACACAACTCTTTCCCCATATTTGATTTACCAGTTCTGTCAGCACTTAAGTAGAGAAGATCTTTCAAGTGGTTTGCAGTTAGAAAAAGAATGAATGGGAATGTTTAGCTTAGAGAAAAGAAGGTGGGGAAGGAGTGGGGATAGTCCTCAAATATTAATTTTTCTTAAAGGAAATGGGGATCAATTTGGCTGCATAGAATTAAGAAATCATGGGTGGAAAATGAGGCAGATTTTTCTCAAGATAAGGAAACGCATTACAATGTGTATAGTGTAAGATGATAACCCACAAAATGACTGAACTCCCATCAGTGTTCATTTTGACTAAGAGGAGAGGCTGTATGTCTAGTAATGTCATAGAGGGATTGAGCTACTTAACCTCTGAGTTCTCTTTCAATGGCAAGACTCTTCAAATATTTACTTTGTCTTCACAAGTTGCACCCCCTAGAAATCTTGAGCTATGGAAAGACCATTCAATGCCCAGTTTAAGAATTAGCCCAATTCATCTAGCCAACTGGTGTAGGGAAATGAATCTTACTTTCACTTGAGGACCCTTCTTAGCTCACAAGTTGATGACAATAATTCCCAGTGTCTCCAAATTTAGGACCAAGTAAAACTGCCTTTCCCACTATTATTTGATATTATTCTAGAAATGCTAGCAATAGGCATAACACAACAAAAATAAACTTAAGTTATAAACAAGGAGAGAAAATTATAACTATTTAAAGATGGTGTGATGATTTACCTAGAAAATCCCAAGGAACTGAGAAAAAATTTATAACAGATTTCTTTGATAAAGCTATCATTTCTCAAATATATAAATAATGAAGTCAAATTTATAAGAATACAAGTCATTACCCAATTGACAAATGGTCAAAGGATATGAATAGGCAGTTTTCAGATGAAGAAATCACAACTATTAATAATCATATAAAAATGTTCTAAATTCCTCTTGATTAGAAAAATGCAAATTAAGACAACTCTGAGGTATGTGTGATTTGAATCTGTTACCCTAAAAACTATGATCCCCAGCAAAACTATGATTCCCAGCACCCTACTCACTTCCTGTTGTTACTTGCTGATGTAGACAGGATATAAATTAGGTGTAGCTCCATCTCTCACTCTTTTTTCTTCCTGTATCAGCATTGGTGGAGTGGAGATTTTTGAGCAGGTAGAAAAACTTAGTCACATGGTTCTGTTCTGTCATATAATAAACTTTATAAAAAATAATACTTGAAGTATTGCGCATTAATTTAAATCTTACATTTATGGAGACCAGAAGTAGGGTTCAGAACCATTAATTCTCTGAGTAGATTAATTTGAAAAGATACCACGTTCATTTTAATCCCTGGTGGGAGGGGAGGGAAGGAAGGTTACTCTTCCAAACAGGATGTATAATTGCAAGCATGGTCCACTCTATGAAAGAGCAGTGCATTACCTATCTCAAACAGCTCCCAGTTTTAGGATGTTTTTTCTTCCTACCATTCCTGGGTGCACTGGTCCTTGTGATTAGCTTGAATTATCCTGAGATTCAGGGGAGAAATTCATCTCCCTACACCCCCTTACCATTCTGGTCTGCCCTGTATCTACAATACCTCCAAATATGGAATTCCTCCACACTATGTTCAGTGTGACCAAAAGGAACCTAAATGGATGTGACTTGCCTAGATTTAGACTGTTAGTAAATATCTGCAGTAGGATTTGAACTCGGTTCTTCACACAACTCTTTGCCTATGTTTGATTTACTTGTTCTGTCAAAACTTAAGTAGAGAAGAGCTTTGAAGTGGTTTGCTGTTAGAAAAAGAAACAAAAAGCAATCATAATGGAAGCTAGGGGGCACCACAATGCATAGAGCCCTGGACTTGGGAGTCAGTAATATGTGAATTCAAACCCTCCCTCATTTTCTATCCATATATATGTTATTTCTTTCCAAAGGAAAGGGAGCTCCCTGAAGGCTCCTTTTTACCCCTCCCCCCAAAATAGTTTAAAGACTAGTTCTTGGTATGTAGTAGGTGCTTAGTAGATGCATATTGAATTGAATAAAATTGAGTTGAATGGGCTGAAATGACTCAAAGAATTCTAAGATGGAACATTTCAATTCCTTATATTGAAAGCATCCAGGGCCTTTTCCTGTTTATTAAATTAGTGTTTAATCAATGTTTAGGAAATGGATCGGAATTGAATTAAATTATCTGGAGACTGGGACATGAATTCAGAGACTCACTCAATCAGTTGATGAGCATTCATTAAGTCCTTACCATGTCCTAGGCACAAAGTTGTGAGAAGTTCCAAGGTAACCGGAATCATTTAAGAAGGTCAGGACTCATGAAGTTAAGTCTTTCCCCAAAATGGTTACAGAATCTCAGAGCTGGACCAGGGACCTCAGTGGTCAGAACTAGTCCAACCCCCACACATAAGGAATCCCCACTCTGATTCAGAGGGACAGGGTTCTGATAATCCCCACTTTAGCACCTGAAACAAATGCCTATCCAGCCTCTCCTTGAAGGTTCCCAAGGAGGAAGATGTCCACTCTGTCCCGTGAGAGCTCATTCTTCTCTTTTAGAATAGTTCTGAGTCCAAGCTGCTGCTTAGGGGGTCCCTATCATTCTGGGTTACAGGAATAAATTATCTCTTAATCACAGGGATTCTGCCTCCCTTGGAACACCAAAATTCTATCCTCCCAGAAGCCCCCCAGCATCACTCTTACTGTTGCTTGGGAACAGATGGCTTTAGGCTTTTTATTTATTTTTTTAGACCATAGGCAGCTGGTAGGAGAACAGATTGTCTAGAGAAAGCAACCCCCCTCCTTCTTCCCCTGCCTGCCCCTCTTGGCAGGTGATTAACTCGCTCACACATTATGGAGCCTGCATTCTTTAAAATATTTCAGCACCACCGGGGAGCCCTGGAAACTTCTTGTCAGGGAGCTCACTCATATACCCTTCAGCATGACAGTTGTACCAAAAGGCAAGTTATATACTTGATCACCTCCAACTAACTTCACTTCCTGGGCTCGTCTTGCAAGGAGACAGAAGGATGGTTTAAATTTTGTCTTGGTCTCATGGATGCGCACAAAATTAGCATTTAATCAATGCTTAGGAAATGGATTGAATTGAATTGAATTATCTGGAGACTGGGATATGAATTGAGACTCACTCAATCAGTGGATAAGCATTCATTAAGTCCTTACCATGTCCTAGGCACAAAGAAGAAGCAAAACCTGTTCCTGCCTTTGGGGGTGCCTACATTCCAAGGGAGAGACAACATGTATGTAGGTATGTGTGGATGTATGGATATACACATACATGTATTTATATACAAGGTACATTCAGAACAGGAGAAAGAAGTTGGAGGGGCAGGCACTGGCACATGGCATGTGAGGAAGACTTTGCTCTCTTTACCTCCAATAGAATGGAAGCGCCCAGAGGACAGGGACTGTTTTGTTTGTCTTTATGCCTTTGGTACCTAGGATAGCTCCTGGGAGTGTGACAATGCTTTGGGTGTGTGAGAGACAATATGTTTGCTGGGTTTGTTGAATACCGTTTGATCCTGACAGTTAACCCTATGAGGCAAGCATTGTCTCTGTTTTTATACAGGAGAAAAGAGATTCAGAAAGGATTAAGGGACTTGTTCACGGTCATATGGCTGATAGGTGTGGAAGGCAAACGGAGATTTCTTGTGATTCCAGGTCTATGGCTCTTTAAGAGAAGGGGAGGCATCTTGGATCTTGGGAGGTATTGTGAGTGTGTGTGTGTGTGTGTGTGTGTGTGTGTGTGTGTGTGTGTGTAAGAACTGGGTTGGGAACCCCTGGAGCCTCTGTCAGGTATAGCAGTGGGGGCAGGATGAGGGAATCTTTTGTTTGGGAGACTCTGGTGGTGGGATTGGGAGGGAGGGGAGAGACAGAAGAGAGGATGCCTGTCTAGGTCGGGCCCAGGGCTCTATGCTCAGGAGAGATCAGAAAGGGGAACTCCAAGGTTTTCTTCCAGGAGGGCAGCAGAGCCCATGGATCATAAGCCCTGGGTTGGGAGTTAGGACACTTGATTAGTGCCTGATTCTTGTTCCATTATTAACTAGCTGTGTGACTTGGGCCAAGTCATTTCAAGACACTGTATCATGGTGGGGCCTTATATTAGCCATCAGAGGATCTGGGTTGGACTCTGGCTCTGCCACCAACTAGCTATGTGACTTTGGGCAAGTTAATTTAACTCTCTAAGCTTCACTTTCCCTAGAAGTAACATGAAAAGTTTGGCGTACCTGATCTCTAAGGTCCCTTCCACCTCTGTTTACTGATAAGGTAGCTCCATGGCAAAGCGAATAGGCCTTGGACTTGGAGTCTAGAGGACCCAGGGCAGGCTTCCCTTTCCTAAATTCCTCTGACGTCTTTTTTGGCTCCAAAGTATTTTGGTTCTCACTTGGTGGGAGAAATGTTTTCTTGACCCTGCTGAATTCCCCTTGGGACTCCCCAGAGGCAGTATGCCCCGGAGTTGCCAGAGAGGGTCAGGGTGATGTGAAATAGCTGGATTTCCCTGGTCTCTTGGGAAATAAGCTCTGCCTCAGATAAGGAGCCCTTTGGTTTGGAGAGGAAAAGTCTCCGTGTTTCTTTCCAGGTTGGAGGTCCTGCTCTCTGGACTGTTCCTCTTTTTGGCTCTCATAGAACCAGAGGGCTGGCCCCTGGATAACTGGTTGAGTCAATGGATCCTGATGAGATCAGGGCTCAGGAGATTAGAAAATTAGTCCTGGTTCCCAGAATTGGGACAAGGTTGAACTTTATCACTGGACAGTCGGGACCAGAACCCTGGAGGCTGCTCAGGGGTGGAGCCTAAGGATGTGGGAACCTTGTCTTGTGCCTAATGTACACACTTGGCTCATTCTAGGCTGGGAAGATGTTTAGGTCTGATCTTGCTTGTCTTTATCAGAAAATATCCTTGGCTGGATAATCTTCAGAAAGGTCTCACTAGGGCCTCAAACTCAACCCTTAATGGTCAAACCAATGCTTGGCACCTAGTGGGTGCTTACTAAGTGCTTGTTGAGCAGATGAATGAATGAGTGAATGAATAAATGAATGAAGAATGGATGAAAGCTGTGCCATTTGGGAATAAGCTGAAGTATTTGAGGGTAATTGTGAGAAAATAATTTAGGGCATATGCATCAATCAGGTATCCAAGTGAGGGACGGAATCCTTCATATGCCATAAAACCACACTTCTCCAGAGGAGGACCCTATCCATCTCTGATGCCACACTATCAACATGGTGTTGGAGGGAAACAGTTAAATTTCCTAACAGAGGGGAAATTGATTTTTCCTTGAGAAGTAATGAATCTTGATCCTGGTAGTCATAGGATCATCTATTCAGAGCTGAAAGTGGTTCTAGATTATCTATAGACTAACCTCTTCATTTTACCAGAATGAGCCCCAGAAGGGGGTTCTGACTTAATCATGGCCAAGTGGCCAAAGTGGGATTAGAACCCAGGTCCAGTTACTCTGCTACACATCATTTCTTGGTGCCTCATTCCCCCTATTTGAACATATTATATTATGGGTCTCCATTCAGGTTCTCTGAGGGCATTCCGGATTCACACATTGTGGCATCTGAGGAGACCTGAAACTTCCTTCTGTGTTCTGTCCTCACACTTTAGAAGAGAAGAGAGGAGCTCAGAGAATCTGATCACACCCCCACTACTCTCTGCCCCCGATCCTTCTGTGGGAGGGAGGACTCCCATTGGGAAGCATTTCTGAAAGATGCTCTGAAGGATGGGACCACAGGGAAATTCCTGTTATCCTACTCTCTGCTCAAGGCTCTGATCTAGAGAAAACTCAGAAGGACCAAAGGCTGAGGATGAGAGGAATAATTCCCACCCTCTCCCCTCCCCAGCCCCACCCATCACCGATCTTGATCCCCATTCTGGATAGAACTTGAAGATCAATGGAAATGACTAAGATGACAATAATAATGATAGGGACTGGACCTGTGATTTCACTGGTAAGAGGAGCTCCTAGATAAGGAAACTCCTGGTACCTTCTCCACCTCTTAGAGTCTAAGAGAACTTTTTGGAGCATCACCAGATTAGATTAAATGACTTGCCCAAGGTCATGCAACCAGTATGTGTCCAAGGCAGGACATGAACTCAGCTCTTCCTGGATTCAAAGTTGGCCCTCTGTTTGCTATCTCATTCATCCTGTTTAATCACAAGTCCTCAGTAAAGTGTGTCAGTCACTCAACAAGTGTCCAGGACAAGGGTGTTCCTCAAGGCCTCTGAGGGGGATGTTCTTCATCTTAGGGAGTTAGGTCACAGTGAACCATGCACTGGACTTGGATTTAGGGAGATGTGAGTGTGAATCTTGCCTCAGCCACTCCCTAGATCGGCCTTCATTTTGTCCTGATGACCAGGCTATTTCTGCTCCCAAGCCCCAGGGTAGCAGAATCTCAGTGGATGGAATGAGGATAATCAGTTCCTTTTTGTTTGTTTTCTCTGCTCAGGAAAACGGTCTTCTGGAAAGAGCAAAACAAAGGTGGCTAATTGGAAGTTGATCCTCCAAACTGAAAGAGGTATCATCATATGTTACCTGTGTGGCTTTAATTGCTCTGGCCTCAGTTTCTTTATCTGTAAAATGAAAGGGCTTGACTCTGGGCAATGACGCTTATTAGCTGTGTGATCTTGGACAAGTCCCTCCCCCTCTGGCTTGTCTCTAGAACGAGGACTGTGACTGATCCCCAAAGGGCTGTAAAATGAAAGACTAGAGGGGCTCTCAGGCATCTCCAATCGCTAATCCAGGACTCTGTGGTTGGATCCCGATCAGGGAGCCAAGAGGGCTGTATCATGGCAGGAGACAGGATGGGGTATCTCTGGAGTCTCCATCCTTCCCCAGACAGCTGGCTGTTCACAGGTGCTGACTCGGAGACCCCCGGAAGGCCTGGGACCCAGCATCACACAAAGCGCTCTAGGATTTCCCTTTGTCCTGCTTCAGGCTTTCTATGGAAGCCTGACAGATGAGGGAGAAGAAAAGAGAAGCAGGGGAGAACTGAGAGGGGCTGGGAAGGGACAGAGGCAAGTCATGCACATTCCTCCAACCCCATTTGTGTTACCACGTTCCCCTCAGTCTCAGTCCAGGACCAGGGACTTAAAAGACCCTAGAATCTTGGAATCAAGAGCTGCTGCAGCCCCCAATTTAGAGCTGAGAAGGCGAGGGTTAGAATCCTGCCTCAGACACTTCCAGGTTTCTAGGTGGCTGGGGGACTGATTTGCATTATCAGGGGGAGTTGGTCATTGCCTCAATTTCACTGTTTTCTCCATTTTACCCAAACGGCAAACAAGGAGTCGATTCCATCAGGCATCTGCCTTCCTAGGCTCTTAGCAGAGCCAGAAGAGCGAGAAAATCCTCCAGAGGAAACTCAGCCTCTCAGGGTCATGAGAGATAGTGGAGAGAGCACTCTGGGCAATGGCGCCTACCAGTTGTGTGACCTTGGACAAGTCCCTCTACCTCTGTCTTCTGGGCTCAGAAAAGAGGATTCTGGCTGACCTCTCTCTGTATGTCCCCCATTCCGTTAGCATCCTTCCGAGCCACGTGCTCGAGCCTTCTGGGAGAGCAGAGTTGAAAGCTCCCTCCTTCAGACTGGAAAGAAATAGAAGGGGTTTTGCCATTTTTGTGTGGCCTTCGAGCTTCTCTTCCTTCTGCCTCCTGGAAGGATGGGGCGGGGGAGGCTGGAAGGAACCTGGAGGGATCTGGCAGAGCAGCCGGCGGTGAAGGCTGAGGTCGGCCGAGATTTCCATCTGTCCCTCTCGCGGCGCTTTCCCCAGTCTTGGCAGAGAGGCCCGGGTCTCTCCTCTCCTAAAAAAAGGCTTCTGCTGACCCCTCCACCCCCTCCCGCCAGCTCCCTCCTCCTCCCGCACAGCGAGGCTTCGAAGAAGATCCGTGCGCACGCACGCGATGCCTCCCTGTCCTCCCCCGAGCGGGCGGACACCTCTCTGGCCCCAAACAAAGACCTCCCCCTCCTCGTATCTGCTAAGGGTCCTCGCGGGGGGGGGGCGGCCCCCAGCCCCCTTTCGCCATGAAGTGTTTCCCAGCCTCTTTGGAGCTCTCCCCACCGAGCCTGGGTCTGCCCCCTCCCCGGCGTGCCTTCGGACCCTCAACGGTCCGGCTCCCTCCTCCCTCCAGCCTATGACCCTTCCCAAGTCTGCTTTGGCCTCTCCCAGTCCTCTCTCCAATGGTTCGTGGGCGGGTGGCCACGTGTGTTGGAGGGGAGGAGAGCCTCCAGGGCCCCTGGCCTCCTGGGGCTGTTTCCTGCAGCGTTGCAACTGGAGGGGACCCAAGAAGTATTCCGTCTAAAGGGGGAAATGAGAGATTTCCTAAAGCTTGGCGGGGGACCCCCGAGCTTTACAGGGCCCTGGGGGGGGGGGGGAGGACAATGTGGACTGGAGAACTTGGCTTTGCATCACATGTCCTGTGGGACACACCAGCTCTGTGTCCTTGGGCAAGTCATTTCCCATCCTGGGACCCTGATTTTGCATCTATAAAGCAAGGAACTGGACCCAACAGCATCCGGGGCCCCTTCCACTTCCAACCCTCCTTCTGAGGCATCTATTTCTGGTTCTAACAATCTTAAAAAAATATTTGAATCAATACAGTGCATTGAAGAGTGGCAAGGGCTAGACAACTGGGTTAAATGGCTTGCCTAGATTTGAACCCAGGACTTCCCATTTCTAGGACTGACTCTCTATCCACTGAACCACGTAGCTGCCCCTAACACTCTTTTAAAGATTCCTCCAGGCCTAAAGGTCCTTCCAGGTCTGCCATCTTGGATGCTAAGGCTTTTCTTGGGCATTTTTGCATTCGTGGTACCATAGACCTAGAGCTGGAAGGGACCTTCACAGGAACACAGGTGAGCCGTTTCACCATATCTGAATGGTTTTTGAAGCTTGTCTCTCCCTATTTTGCCTAGGCTGGCAGTGCAGAGGCCACCCCTGAGCTTTATCCCACTGCCGATTGGTAAAGATGGGCTCCTCTTCTGCCCTGAACCCACTCCGTCCTCCCAAGGCAGCCTCAAGCCTCCTGCACCCTCCCCTTGGATGCTCGACTTGGGACAGGCACTCCCTGGCTCTAGCCAACGAGGACTGACTCTTACTCATAACCCCTCAGGACCAGGGATGATAGGGATGTGCTGCCAAGCCTAGGATCCACACCTTCACTTTCTAGATGAAGAAACTGAGTCCTGGAGAAGGTGAGTGACTGCCCCAGGGCCACACAGCTCATTCAGGGAAAAGATAGGGTTCATACTGTGATAAAGGATGAAAAGGTTTGCAATTTGCAAACACTGTTGCAAAGACTGAGAAATACAAACCTTAGGGAATGATGGACAGTGGCATGTGACCAAGGGTCACTTGGGATCTGGCAAGATTCTCTGCCCGGCGGTTTTTCTTTTCAGCGTCTGCTCTCCTGGAAGGACCGACCTTGCAGAGGATTTTGCCTGTGATCAACAGAGGAAGGAGTTTTCCTGACCTGGCTGCTGGCAGCTTCAGTCTGGACTCACTTGGCCATCTAACAACATGGGATCCTGGCCCTGCTTGATTTGGACTCCTGGTGTGAGATTGGGCTACTGGGGAAGTTAATGTTTTAGTCTAGTTAGTTGCCATCTTTGAAATTCAGCATAAGAATATTCTTAAACCCGTATGCCTTTCCTACCCTTCCTGAACAATAAGCCAGACTTTATTTATCTGTTTTCCCCTTGTTTTTCCCTTACCCCAAATCCTACCACAACAACACGCACACATTTTCCTGACATCTCTCTCTGGGCTCTAAAGATTCTCCCAGCTCTGACGCTCGAGGTTCCATTTTCTGAGCTCCATTTTTGTTCTTACCTTTTATATTATGAGCTTCTGACGCTCTGACATTCCCTGTTCTCTATTAGCACTCTTAGAAGAACCATTGTTCAGTCTATCAAGATCCTCAAACTCTGCTGCCCTGGGCTATGGTCAGGCCCCATCAGGAGGGGCAGGTCCAGTTCTGGGCCACAGCCTTTGAGAAGGGCATCAAGAAAGTGTTGGAGAATTTCAGAGGAAGATGATTGGGATAGTGAAGGGCTTCCAGGCCACCACATTAGCCTTTCTATCCTTCCATCTGTCCATCCAGCCAGCCATTTGTCTATCTGTTCATTCATCCCTCCCTCCATTCAACTGTTTATCATCCCTCAAGGAGAAGCTTGGGAGGGTTAGTTGAAGGAATTGAGGATGAGGATTGGAGGAGATGGATGGACGGGCAGAAGCCTTGACAATTTCATGGCTTAAAATCATTGGATCATGAATTTGGAGCCCAAAGTGCAATCTTTTCTTCTATAGGTGAAGAAACTGAGGAGAATGACTTGTCCAAGGCCACAAAGCTAGTGAGCATCAGAAGCAAGATTGAAACTCAGTTCTCTTTGATCCCAGGTCCTTCTAGAAAAGTCAGTCAGGTGAATAGTTTGAGACTTGGAATCAGGAAGATGTAAGTTCAAATCTTCTTCATGTACTTACTGTGTATCCTGGTGGAGTAACTTAACTTCTGTCTGATTCATTTTTTTCATCTGTAAAATGGGAATAATAATAGTGCCCCCCCCATACCAGGTTGTGAGAATCAACTGAGATGATATATATTAAGTGTTTTGCAATCCTACACACATGTTGGAGGATGATGTAGGAGAATGTTTAGACTTGTTCTGCGTGGTCCCAGAATGTAAGAGCAGAAGCAGTGTATGCCTTGCCTATATGTGAGGGAGAACTGCACAGAGGCAGATTTCATATCAAGATAAGGAGAAATTTCTCAATAATGATTCCTGGTCAGAGATAGAATGGGCTTCAATCAGGTAATGAGATCCCCATTTCTGGATGTATTCAAGCAAAGCCTGGATAAACACACATTGGTGGCATTGTCCAGGGATGTAGTGACCAGGTGTCTTGAGAGCTCGTTTTAGCTCTCAGATTCATTCTGTGATTCCATGGTCCTGTGGTCCCAGCTTGGTTTTTCAGATGAGCAAGCAGCAGCTGTCCCTGGGAGATGAGAAAATTGAAGGGCATGGGACCCAGAATTCTTGATTGCAGGGCCGAGGCTGAAGTCACCAAAGTCACCTTTCTCTCAGGCCTCAGAGAAATGGGGCCAACTATTCTGGGAGAGACACCCCGGGGAGAGAGCGAGTCCAGAGGAGACAGTGCTGACAGGGGAAATGGGCTCTGTTGAAATTTTAATTGTCCAGTGAATTGGAGGAAGGACAGCCAACCAATTAAGCCTGGTCCCAGGACCTCTTTGGACCATTAGCAGCCATGAATTTTTAAAGTCACCCTCTACAGCAGAGGCCCCACTGAGGTCCTTTCAGCTGATGGCATTGTTAGCTGTCAGACCTGCCATTTGTAACTGGACCACCTGTAGCCTCCCCCATCTTGGTTCCTGTCTACACAATTAGATCTCCTCTCTCTCTCTCTCTCTCTCTCTCTCTCTCTCTCTCTCTCTCTCTCTCTCTCTGTCTCTCTCTCTCTGTCTCTGTCTCTCTCTGTCTCTCTCTGTCTCTCTCTCTCTGTCTCTCTCTCTCTCTGTCTGTCTGTCTCTCTCTGTCTCTCTCTCTCTCTGTGTGTCTCTCTCTGTCTCTCTCTCTGTCTCTCTCTCTCTGTCTCTCTCTCTCTCTCTCCCTCTCTCCCTGTCTCTCTCTGTCTCTGTCTCTCTCCCCCCCTGCCTCTCTCCTCCTCCCTTCTTCTTCTTCTTCTTCTTCTTCTTCTTCTTCTTCTTCTTCTTCTTCTTCTTCTTCTTCTTCTTCTTCTTCTTCTTCTTCTTCTTCTTCTTCTTCTTCTTCTTCTTCTTCTTCTTCTTCTTCTTCTTCTTCTTCTCTTCTTCTTCTTCTTCTTCTTCTTCTTCTTCTTCTTCTTCTTCTTCTTCTTCTCCTCCTCCTCCTCCTCCTCCTCCTCCTCCTCCTCCTCCTCCTCCTCCTCCTCCTCCTCCTTCTTCTTCTTCTTCTTCTTCTTCTTCTTCTTCTTCTTCTTCTTCTTCTTCTTCTTCTTCTTCTTCTTCTTCTTCTTCTTCTTCTTCTTCTTCTTCTTCTTCTTCTTCTTCTTCTTCTTCTTCTTCTTCTTCTTCTTCTCTCCCTCTCTCCCTGTCTCTCTCTGTCTCTGTCTCTCTCCCCCCCGCCTCTCTCCTCCTCCCTTCTTCTTCTTCTTCTTCTTCTTCTTCTTCTTCTTCTTCTTCTTCTTTCTTCTTCTTCTTCTTCTTCTTCTTCTTCTTCTTCTTCTTCTTCTCCTTCTCCTTCTCCTTCTCCTTCTCCTTCTCCTTCTCCTTCTCCTTCTCCTTCTCCTTCTCCTTCTCCTTCTCCTTCTCCTTCTCCTTCTCCTTCTCCTTCTCCTTCTCCTTCTCCTTCTCCTTCTCCTCTCCTCCTCCTCCTCCTCCTCCTCCTCCTCCTCCTCCTCCTCCTCCTCCTCCTCCTCCTCCTCCTCCTCCTCCTCCTCCTCCTCCTCCCTCCTCCTCCTCCTCCTCCTCCTCCTCCTCTTCTTCTTCTTCTTCTTCTTCTTCTTCTTCTTCTTCTTCTTCTTCTTCTTCTTCTTCTTCTTCTTCTTCTTCTTCTTCTTCTTCTTCTTCTTCTTCTTCTTCTTCTTCTTCTTCTTCTTCTTCTTCTTCTTCTTCTTCTTCTTCTTCTCTTCCTCCTCCTCCTCTTCCTCCTCCCTTCTCTCTCTCTGTTTTTGCCATTAAAAAACTCTTACCTTGCCAATCTTGAGAAATAGGTATGACATTATTATTACTGCTACTTTACAGGAGAGGGAAACTAAGGTTCAAAGGAAGGAAGGAACTTATCTGAAGCTGAGCTGCTGAAGGGTGTAGGAGATACTGTGCTGAGCACAAAACCAAAAAGGATCCATATTCAAATGCTGACTTAGATACTTCCTAGCTGTGCCACCTGTCCAAGCCTCAGTTTCCTTCTCTGTAAAAGGGGGTTAAACATCTTTTCTCACCTGCCCTCACAGGGTTGTTGTGAAGCAAGCACTTTGTAAATCCATGGGAAGGGAATTATTCTGAAGGGGGCCAGAGCCGGGATCCCAACACAAGTCTCTTGAATCCTTGGCTCAAGGTCTCCTTGCTCAATCATTCTCAAGGACCCACTGGAAGCCTCTCATCAGGCTTGACTCGAGGATGGCCCCCAACCTCCTCAGGCTGGCTTGTAAAGAGAAGGTGGAACCTGTGAAAAGCTAGGCGGCTGGGGGCTTCTGGGTGGGGAAGAGTGTCTTACTAAAGGGGCCAGGGTCAGGGGAGTTAGAGGCAGGGCGGCTGGAGAGAGCTCTAGTATGCTCAGCTTAAAGATCTGCCTTCTGATCCCAGCCCTGTGCCTGGCTGGTCCCGTGGAGCTTCAGCAAACAGAGGGATGACTCTGGGGAACCTCTCTAGATCAGGCGCTTGACAGGCTCTGATTCTCAGCCCAACTCCAGCTACCTGCCGCCTTTTGTGTTCTCTCTGCTAAGGCCCCTCCTAGCTCTGACCTCCTAGTTCTAAGCTCCCTCCCAGCTGACAGGCTTGGTTCTGACTAGCTGGTTCCCTAGCAGCTCCCCTTCATCCCCATTCCACTTCCCTGTTCACTCCTCTTTACCGTTGTCTTTCCCTATTAAAATGTAAGACTGTCTGTCCGGTCCTCTAGCTACCTAGTCAGCTGTTTTTCTGCCCATCCAATTATCCACACACCCATCGATCAGCCATCCATTAGTCAATCCCTCTATCCAGCATCTCTGAAGGTCTCTGTGTTGGTCTTTCTGTCTGTCACTTTTTCTCTGTCTCTGTCTCTCTCTGTTTCTGTCTTTGTCAGTCTCTGTCTCTGTCTCTCCTCTCTTTCTATCTCTGTTTCAGTGTCTCTCCTTTCTCTCTCTCTCTGTTTCTCTTTATCTCTGTGTCTCTCTCTATCTCTGTCTATCTCTGTTTTGATCTCTTTGTCTCTGTTTCTGTCTCTTTCTATCTCTGTGTCTATCTCTCTGTCTCTTTGTCTCCTTCTCTATCTCTGTGTCTATCTCTGTCTGTCTCTCTCTTTGTCTCTGTCTCTATCTCTGTTTCTATCTTTGTCTCTCTCTTTCTGTCTCTGTTTCTGTGTCTCTCTATCTCTGTTTCTATCTCTTTGTCTGTCTGTCTCTGTCTCTCTCTGTCCATCCCTCCTGCCTTACAGTTATGACAGCCCAAGGGTGCCATTGCTGGCCCAGGTCTCCAGTGCTTCCTGCCTTCTCCCTCCAGACCTGTGCTTCATCACAGAGATGGCCGATGCCATGTTCTCTCTCTGACAGAGGCATCTATTTGGGGCCCAGCCTGCTGGCATCCTACCCAAAGGATCCATTCCATCAAGTTCTCACCATTGGGAGACGCTTCTCCACACGTGCTCATGCCCTTAAGGGTGTGAGGCAGCCCAGAGCCACGTGAGGCGCTGGGCCCTGGGGGGGGGGAGCCCCAAGGTCAGAAGATCCGGTTCTCCATCACTGCAAGCTCCAGGGAGAGCTAGAGGGTGACCTTCTGAGGGCCTCTTCCCCCCCTCCCCACCCCAGCCGTCCAAAGGCGTATCTTTAGATTAAGAAGGCCCTTTGGGGGGAGCCTGTCTCACCAAAGCCCTCTCCCCAGCCACTCAAACACTGCCTGAATACTTGCTGCAGGGATTTCCTCCTGACCACCTTGTGAGGTCCCCAGGTGAAGGAGGAAGAGAGGAGGCTCAAAGGGGGGAATGCTGGTGCTCAGATTGCCTTCAATTGCCTTCACTCTGCAGACACCAGGACTTTGCCATTGGATGCTCCCCCTGCTGGGGCAGCCTGGGACCGCTCCCTGTCATGGGAATTGGGCTTTGGGAGCTGCTGGGACTTCCCTTTGGCCAGGCTGGTCCTGGGGCTGCCGAGGAAATATAAGTGTAACGCTTAATAAATGCTTGCGGATGGACTCACAGACCCAGGATGTCTCTGGTCTTGGGCACAAAGGTTTCTGGCTTGGTGGAGGCCATATCCCAGGCTTCGCTCAGGGGTTGTCTCCTCCAGGAAGCCTTCTGTGATCTCCTGAAGCTCAGACTTCCCTAACCCGCTTGGTTTGAATCTCTCCTTAACCTGGGTTTGTTTATCACTTCTTAATTCTCACCTTCCTCTTCCTTGTTTAGTAATGCCCGGCTTCTCTAACTGGCTAGGAGCACCTTCAGCATTGGGGCAGCAAGGGGGTGCCACAGAGCACAGGAGGCTCAGACATTTACTAGCGTTGAGACCCTGCACAAGGCGCTTCACCCTGTTTGCCTCAGTTTCCTCATCTGTAAAATGAGTTTGAGAAGGAAATGGCCAACCACTCCACAGTCTTTGCCAAGAAGATCCCCAATGGGGTCACCAAGAGTCGGGGGGATTGAACAGCAATAACCTCAAGGGTCGGGCGGGCTTTTAATTTTGTTTTATTTCTACCTTCTGTTTTCTTGGCCCAGCATGCAGTAAGTATTTAATAAATGTTTACAAATTAATGGTATCATACACTCGTTCCTGTCCTCACTGAATCTCCCCAGTAGGCTAGATTCCCTTTGAGGGCAGGCACTGCCTCCTCCCCTCTTGGTCATCCCTGTCGATGGCCTTTTGGCTAGTCTAGTGGTATTGACTACCTGTGTGACCCTGGGCAAGTCATTCTACTACTGCCTGCCTCAGTTTCCTCATCTGTAAATTGGGGGTAATATCTCCTTTCCAGGGTTGTTGCAAGGATCACAATGAGGAGATCTTTGTAAGTTGTTTTGCAATCTCAAAGTTATAGAGCTGCCATCTATCATCATCATCCTCCTCATCATCATCATCCTCACCATCACTTGTAGGTGCTCTGCAAACATTTCTCACATGGGTGAATGACTTGTCCAAGATCTCACAGCCCGAGGGTATTCCCAGCGATTTTAATCCCTTCATTTCACAAATGAGGAAACTGAGTCCTAGGGAAGCAAACTCACTTGCCCGTGGTCATACCTAGGCAAGAAGTGGTGGTAGTGTTAGAATTCGAACTCACATTCTCTGACTCCAAATGGAGAGCCTTTTGCCCTAGTATGAATTTTAAGACGGAAGAGTGTTAAGGACAAGTCAACTGGTTAAGTGACTTACCCAGGGTCACACAGATCGGAAGTGTCTGAGGCCAGATTGGAACCCAGGACCTCCCATCTCCAGGTCTGGCTCTCCTTCCACTCCTTCCCTCCTTTCAAACATAGAAGGATGTCCAGTGTTGCCCAGCCTGATCCTCATTCTTGCAGTAAGGACCCAAAGAGGGGATGGCGCTTGGGGTAGAGAAACCCAACCCAACGGCTTCTCATCAACTGTGGATGTGATGTTGGAGAAAAAGGCTGCCCCATCTGGACTCTGGTGACTCAGGTTGGAATCTTGTTGTGTGACCCTGGATGAGTCACTTGACTCTGTCTGCCTCAGTTTCCTCCTCTGGAAGACGAATCTTCTCTCCACCTCTGTGTCACAGGGTTGTCCTAAGGATCTTGGCGCCGATGGGAAGGCGGCTGCTCTTATTTTTAGTCTCTCCCACGGGCCGGGCCGAGAGTCTCTTTCTTAGACTCGGCCCGTAGTCCCCGAGGCCAGGCTTTTATGGTGCCAGCTCTGATCCTGGCTGGGAGCTCTCTGGGCAGGGGGGAGGCTGTGGAGGACCGCGGAGGAAGCCGCCATGCCAGGCAAGGTCCTGTTCTACTTAACCCCGAGAAGGGAAGCCCCAAATGCTCTGCGCTGCAGCGCACAGGTCCATCCAGCTCCACGTGCATTCCTGAAGCCCCTACTGTGCGCGTGCCAGCCCCTGTCTCGAAAGATGACAAACAGCAGTTCCTGCCCCGAGAGGCATTTTAAAAGCTTTCCGAAGGGTTTTATTGCTGTGCTCTGTTTTTATACGATTTCTGGAAGTCCTTCCCCATCCTGCCTCGTCTCATTAAACGAGATGATATTTATAAAGTCCTTAGCCCAGGGCCTGGCAAGCAGTAGGTGTTTAATAAATGTTTATTCCCTCCCCTAACCCATGCCCCACCCCCCGGCACCAGAGCCCTGCCTTGATACACCCCCCCCCAACAGTGAAGCCAAGGACAGAGTGACCCCATTCTGCCATCGGCGGGAACATCACACTGCCCCCCCCCCCCCCCCCCCGGGGCAAAGGAGGGAGGCGCGTCTCCTTGTCTCCTTTTCAGAGCCGGGGTCCTCGCTGGCTCCCAGGGACTGGTCTTCTGGTTCCGGGTCCAGAAACGAGGCTGCCGGGAGGCCCCACATCGGCGCAGGATTGAAATCCGCGTCCGGCCCTCAGTCGGTGCCCGCCTCACACTGGGCCGTCCTCCTGGGAGGTCCAGCTCGCACTAAACGCGGGCCGCGTCCCCGTCACGGAACCTCGTGGGGCTGGCTGTGCCCAGGACCTCAGGCATCTCCCAGCGCAGGCTGGCTCCGGGACGGACGCACGCAAGCAAACCCCTGGCGAAGCAGCCAGGAACCCCGAGCAGGACTTCGGCCGGCTCCGGCTCGCTCCGCCCAACAATGGCGCCCCCTCGGGCTCGCCACTTGCGGCGGTGCCCTGCTTGGGACCAGTCCCTGCAGCGGCTGCCTCCCTGCCTCCAGCAGCCCGCCCGTCTTTCCCCGCTTTGCACCGGAGCCAAGGCAATAGCTGTGCAGCGTAGACGGAAAGCGCGGACCAGAGGAGACGGAACACTGTGGGCTCATAAAGAGAAACGAGGCCGGGGAGTGCGAATAGCATCTGCGTGGCAAGACCCCTTCCGTCCCCCCGTGAGTGAGTGCCAATACAGCTCTGCCGTCAGCGCACAGCTTGCCTCCTCGCTCCCTCGGCTTCCGGCTTGAACGTGTGCCGGGAGAGGCGTTCTCGGGGGGTCACCGGGAGCGGGGAGAGCGGAGAAGCGGATTCTTGGGGCTGCGCCCCTCAGAGCCTTGGCCCCCTTCTACCTTCCTCCTGACCCTAAACGCGAAGGCGGTCTGAGCTGGGTCTTCTGTCCTTCGCGGCTCGTGGAGCCCCAGCGGCCAGGCTCATCTTCTGGCCGGGAATCTTACTCGCTTTGGGCATAGCCTGGAACTTCCTCCAGCCCTGCTTCTCCCACCGTCCCGACAGGAACGAGATGCTCGCTGTGAGCTCCCTCCCTCCCGGGGCTCTCAGAAGGGGCTGGGCGGCCTCCAGCTCTGACATTCTGGGCTCCCACGAGCACCTGGTCAGGCACCGAGAGCCGGAGGGGTCTCCAAGCGTCTTTGGTCTAACCTTCCCAAACAGGGATCTAACCCGAGAGACTTCGTGCATGCTCAGCTCGACAAGGATTTGTTAACTGCCTACTATGGGCCAGGCACCGGGCTAAGTGTTGGGCATACAGAGAAAGCCCCCATTCCTCCACCCACAAAAAATCCCTGTCCTCTGGGAGCTTGTTGGGGAGTTTTTCCTAACATTAAATATAGTAAAAGTTTTTTTGATTTCTTTCTACCCACCACCCCTGGCTCATAGAAGGTGCTTAATAAATGTTTATTGATTGATTTCTCTTTATCCACCATTCCTAGAGCATTGCCTGGCACATAGTAGGCACTTAATAAAGGTTTATTCATTGGTCAATTTCTCTCTACGGCACATAGTGGGCACTTGATAAATATTGAGTTCTCTATCCACCACCCTTGGGTAATGGCTTGGCACACAGTAGGAGTTTCATAAATGTTTATTGAATGAATGAATGAAAAGGATTCCCCCAGGGTCCCACAGGGAAGAAGAGAGTGAGCCAGAATTTGAACACAGAACTTCTGACTCCAAATCCAGCACATTTTCTACAACTCTTTACTAGGGCAAATGTCCCTTGTCCTTCAACAGATCCTCCTATGGCTTGGTCTCCAGGTCTCCCCTCCTAAATGGCACCCTTCTCTGCCTGTGGTTTGGTTTATTGATATCCTTCCTAAATGTCAATATCTTTCCACCAGAACTAGCTGGAGGCTGTCCAGGGAGATTCACCTAAAGAGGCTCTCTGTAGGTGGAGCATCCAGGCAGAGTCACTTAGAGGGTCAAGGTGGTTGAAAGTAGAAGGGATCTCCAAAGATCACCCGGTCCAGCCCTTTGCCCCCAGGCGGCTAAAGCCTGGGAAGAGAAGGGAAATGACTTGTCCAAGGTCACGCAGCTCACACGTACTGCTCCAGCCCCCATTAGAGTTGGATAAAAATCTATTAATAAACAGAGAACAGCACTTTCTGCGGAACTAAGTCGGCAGATGCCAATATGCGTAGATAGAGCTCATTGCTACCCACGTCTGTCCAAACGGTTGCATTTTACGGCGTGGCATTAATAAAGGAAGCATTTTTAGACTGCGGCATATTGTAAATGGCTCTGTCTCCCATGCTTGTCCTCCAGAGAATCGATGGTTTGCCCTTCAGTCTGTCCCGGATGCTTTTGAAAGATGCAGCCCCGAGCTCTGAGGGTGGAGCGGTAAGAAGAAGGGACTGGACCGGAGGTGCTTTGCCATCAGACGATCCCCCCTTCTTCATGGGGCATGTAAAGGTTTACAAAGAAAGCGTTCTGGAGTCAGGAAGTGAGGATGGACCCTAAATGGCCGAGGGCCTTGAAAACCTGGAAAAAATGGGATCGTGTGTGCCCTTCAAGGCCCAGCTCTGGTGCTGCCTCTTCTGTGAGGTCCTCCCTGATTCCCACCACCAGATAATGATGATTTCTCCTTTCTCTGCTCTTTCTTGGCTTGACCTTTTCACCAGGCTGGCTAGAATAGAGCTTGTATTCCTAGCGTTTGTGCTTATCTCATCTTCCCTCTTAGCCCATAAACTCTTTGGAGGCAGACTGGGCTATGTTGCATCTCATCTCTGCATCCCCAGTACTGAGCACATTGTGTTTTGGGATGATAGGATCATAGATCCAGGACTGGGGAGTGGGGGTAGACCTTAGACGTCCCTAAGTCAAAGTCCCCTCACTTAGCAGAGGAGGGAAAGGAAGTGAAGTCCAGAGTAGGGAAAGGACTTACCCAAGGTCACACAGTAATAGCTGAGATCCAAATCCTTATCTTCTGATCCAAACCCAGTCTCAGGGCTGGGGCTGGAGGGGAAAGGATGAAAAGTAGGAGACGGTCTTCAGTCTTTCCTCTCTCCTCCCCATCCTTCTCTACTCTTTTTTTTTTAATTAACTCTTACCTTTTGTCTTGGAATCAACACTGGGTATTGGTTCTAAGGCAAAAGAGTGGTCAGGGCTAGGCAATGGGGGTGAAGTGACTCACCCAGGGTCTCCCAGCTAGGAAGCATCTGAGGCAAGATTTTAACCCAGGACCTCCCATCTCTGGATCTGACTCAATCCACTGAGCCCCCCCAGCTGCCCCCCATCCTTTTCCACTCTTCACTGAGCCTCTCTCTTGGAGGCAGGCAGGGTAGAGCCAGAGTTTATTTCTGGGTCTGCTGATGCTCAATTTTGGAAGCATCAGGACCAACAGAATCTCCCCCTCCCTGCCAAGGACAGAGGCTGAGGGCGCAGGGTCTGAGCTCCAGCCCTCTCTGATGCTGACGTCCCTCATTTTCTTTCTGTGACTCGGTTTTCCTTAAATAACTCCCACCTGGACCTCCTTCGGGCTCCTTCCACAAGGTGCCGAGTTTAGGATTTCATTCGATGAATCACAAACTCTCCCCCGAGATAGCAATAATAACTAATAATGCTAATGAGCTGATGGATCATCTGCCTGTTAGGGAGGATTTCTTTAGAGAAGAAAGCAGTTCTTCCACTCATGGAAAGGTCCTCACGGAGGGACTCGGAGCGTAGAACGTTATTTCTGTACCTGGAGTGAGGCAGAGGTGGGGAGAGGGAGAGGGGAAGGGCTTCTTCTGGTCTCAGCAAGAGGCAAGCTGAGAGGTAAAATCAGCACTTTCCCACCCAGCTGGATTTTATAGATCCCAGAGGAAGGGAAGAGACTTACCCAAGGTCACACAGCTCAGTTAAGGGACAGAAGCAGGACAGAAGCCCTGGTTCTCTGACTTCATACCAGGGTTCTTTCTTCTCAGAGACCAGAAGATGTATCTGTGGAGATGGCATCTCTTTCAGCTGGACCTCCTGCCCACATCAGGAAGGTATCACTGGGACACCAATGAGCTGATGGGAAGGGTCTTTAATACAGATTCCAAAGGAAAAATGCCTAGTCCCACGTCTCCTAAAGCGGCAGCCTTTACTGCATTGAGATATGGCCCACCACCTAATAGCTGGCATTATTTATCGATTTTTAATAATGTTTTATTTTTCCCTAATTACACGGGATTTCTGTTGGTTTTGTTATTGAGAGGATCAGTTCTACGGATAGTCTTCCTAATCCTGAACCAGCCCTGTATCACTTGTACAAATCCCACCTGGTCCTCGTGATAGATGGCTGTAACCTCCTCGCTAGCATTTTATTGAATATTTATTAAGGAAATTGGACAGTAATTCTCTTTCTCTGTTTTTGCTCTTCCTGGCTTAGTATCAGTACCTTATCTGTGTCTAAAAGGAGTTTTGGGGACAGCTGAGTGGCTCAGGGGATTGAGAGCCAGGTCTAGAGATGAGAGGTCCCAGGTTCAAATCCGATCTCTGATACTCCTAGCTGTGTGACCCTGGGCAAGTCCCTTAACTCCAGGCATTGCCCAGCCCTTACCCCTCTCCTGCCTTGGAACCCATACATAGTATTGATTTTAAGAAGGAAAGTCAGAGTTTCTAAAAAAGGAATTCAGTAGGACTCTTTCTTTGTCTATTTTTCTAAAATTTTTCTAAATTTGTCTAATTTTTTTTCTAAATTTTTAAAATTTTTATAGTATTGGGATTAATTGTTCTTTAAATGTCTGGTAGAATTCGCTTGGGAATCCATCTGATCTTGGGGATTTTTTCTTGGAAAGTTCAGTGATGACTTGTTCAATTTCTTTTTCCAAGATGAGATTGCTTCAGTATTCTGTTTCTTCATCTGGACAGTTTCTAATTTTGTAAATATTCATCCATTTCACTTAGAGCATTACATTATTAGCATAAAATTGGGTCGGATGACTCCTCCTATTTTAATTTCCTCTTCATTGGTGGTGAATTCGTCCTTTTCGTTTTTGATTCTGGGCATTTTATTAGTTTCCTTCCTTTTTTTAGTCAATCACTGACTGACTTTATAACGATTAACGATTTACAAAGCATCCATTTTCTTTACATTCATGATCTAATTTGCTTATAACAATCTTGGGAAGTGTTGTTGCAAGAATCATCATCATCTTCCCATTTCTTCTGATGAGGAGACTAAGGCCACATAAGTGCTTCAGTGTCCAAGGTTGGATTTGAACCCAGGGCTCAAGGGAAGGCAATTCTGGAGGGACCAGGGGCTAGAATGGATGGAAATCAGGTGGGTTTCCAAGACAAGAGGATCCCAAAAGGCCTCTCCATGGAGAGAGTCATCATTCATGGTATAATTCTTCATGCAAAATGAAGGACCCGTAGAACCTTTCCAACCTTGAAGCCAGGGATACCCATCCCATCTGGAGTTATCAACCAGGTCTTACACACAGTAGGTGTCTAATAAGTGCTTGTTGAATGGAAACTCTCCACAAACTCCAGAGTAATTTGTCCTTCTTCTGGCCTAAATGTTGTTCTTCTGGGTTGGATTTTTACTGCATGAACACAACTTTTCCTCCCTGCACACAGTATGTGCTTAATAAATATGGAACAGAATCTTTCTTTGCTATGAATGTTTTTCATGGAACTCTGTCCCTCTTTTATGCACTTAATCGGGTCTAACGACAACAGCTATCACTTCTCAGGCACCTACTATGTGCCAGGCATGGTACTACGTAGTACGTTCTTTATAATTATCTCATTGGATCCTCACAACAACCCTGGGAGGAAGGAGCTGATATGATCCCCATTTTACAGATGAGGAACATGAGGCAACGTAGGAAGGATCTGAGGCTGGATTTCAATGGAGCTCTTCCTGACTGCAGGTCCCTCGCCCAGGCTGTTACTGACCTACAAATAGCTGGTAGACAATGCGTAGAAGGGAGCGGGGCTCAGGGAGGGGGATGTTGGTTTGGAAAGCTCCTGGCATGGATAGTAGAGTGTTGGGGGAGGAAATGGGTCTCCCTTTCCAGGAGCAATTACAGAGTTAATTTGATTATGGGTTCCACATTGGAAGGGGGGTGAGGTCTAGGCAAGGGGGAAGTCATTGAGGATTGGCTTCTGGACCACAAGTCATGGGAGCTGGGGACCCCTCGGGGAAGTAAGTCTTGAGCCAGACCTGGCCTTGGGCAGGGCACGATCCACTGAGGAAGCTGCCTCTCCTTCCTGGAGGGCCCTGTGATGGGAGATGGGGACAATGGCACGAGGACCAGCCCCCAGCTCTCCCCTGCACCGTCTTGGCAGGGCTCTTGTGCTGAGCCAATGAAGGCGTAAACACGACTGCAGGAGGGAATGTTTCAACAACATAAAACGTCTTCTGGTTTTCTTCTTTGGGGCATTAGAAGCATCCATTTATGTATAAATATTTGATATGCTATTTATAAATTATTCTTATCTGGCCAGGATCATCTAGAAGAGGGAACATGGTGTGTCGGAAAGGCAGGAACTCGGGAAACTTGTGTTCTCATTCTGGCTGGCCTTGACCTTGGATGGGGGGGGTCACGTGGGGGGAGGCGGCCCACATGACACCCAAGATCCCTTCCAGGCCCAAGAGGCGCTAATGGAAAGAGTGCTGGCCTTGGTGTCAGAACGAGCTTAAAGCCTGCCCGACTGTGGCTTCCCAAGGGCAGGGACCATACCGTTGCCTCTCTCAGAGCTTGGCATGGTTGCCTGGCACATAGTGGGCACCTAATAAATGATGACCAACTTGGTTCAGCTACTTCCTTGGAGCAGGAAAAATTACTGACCATCTTGGAAGTTGTGTTCAATGGGGGAATAAATTGCTTTGGCTGCCTTCGTGACATGGGAGTGCTCGTTCTTACACCATGTGTTCTGGTACTCTGTCCTAAGACTCTTTGGTTCTAGCTTCTCTGTTCTAAGCTCCTTCCCAGCTCTGGCCTCCTACATTCTATATTCCCCCTTTGACAATCCTTGTTCTATGGGCCCTCCTGGGTCTTGCGTGAGGGAGAGAGGAATGGGCAGAAACCAGCTTAGGTCCAAAAATGAAAAATCTGCTCTAGGGGCGACAAGGTGCCTCAGTAGATAGAATTGCAGGCCTGCAGGTAGGAGGTGCTGGGTTCAAATATGGCCACTTCTAGCTATGCAACCCCCCCCCCAAGTCACGTAACCCCATTGCCCAGCCCTTACTGCTCTTCTGCCTTAGAACCCATACTTAGTGGCAAGGTTAAACAGAAAGTTTTAGAAAAAGCACGAAGACCATTAGCCTTTTATCGTCCCGCCCTTGGTAGGAGGAAGACCTCTCGAGGGCTCAGGCTCGGCTTCCCCCCTTCCCATCCCCTCTACCTGCTTTTGGGAGAATTCTCTAAAAAAAGGTCTATGGCTTTATCGTTGCCTGCAGCCTTGTCCCAGCTGAGGAAGTCTCTCTCCCACAATCTCCAAACTGAAGGAACAGACTAGGCTGATTTCACAAAAGACCAGACACAGCCTCTTTTCTGCCACAGCCATTAGGAATAGCCTGGGGCCAATTCTTAGCTTTTTAGGCTTGATGACTGGGAATTGAAACCAATTTTGATATCTGTGCCAGGCACTAAGGAAAATGGATGGGGGCTCTGATTCATTGGAACTGATTTATTTCTCCTGGACTTCATGACTAGCCACTGCAGGCATCCTTGATGTGGGCACTTCTATCTCTCTCTAGCCTTTAACTTTCTCCTTTCCTCCCTCCCTCCCTCCCTCCCTTCCTCCTTCCATTCCTCCCTCCCTCCCTGGACCCTCCCTCCCTTCCTTCTTTCCTTCCTTCCTTCCTTCCTTCCTTCCTTCCTTCCTTCCTTCCTTCCTTCCTTCCTTCCTTCCTTCCTTCCTTCCTTCCTTCCTTCCTTCCTTCCTTCCTTCCTTCCTTCCTTCCTTCCTCCTTTCCTCCCTCCCTCCCTCTCTTCTTCCCTTCCTCCTTCCCTTCCTTCCTCCCTCCCTCCCTCCCTCCCTCCCTCCCTCCCTCCCTTCCTTCCTTCCTTCCTTCCTTCCTTCCTTCCTTCCTTCCTTCCTTCCTTCCTTCCTTCCTTCCTTCCTTCCTTCCTTCCTTCCTTCCTTCCTTCCTTCTTTCCCCCCTCTCTCCCTCCCTTTCTTCTTTCTTTCCTTCCTTTCTCCTATCCCTTCCTCCCTCCCTCTCTTCCTTCCTTCCTTCCTTCCTTCCTTCCTTCCTTCCTTCCTTCCTTCCTTCCTTCCTTCCTTCCTTCCTTCCTTCCTTCCTTCCTTCCTTCCTTCCTTCCTTCCTTCCTTCCTTCCTTCTTCCCTCCCTTCCTTCTTTCCCCCCTCTCTCCCTCCCTTTCTTCTTTCTTTCCTCCCTCCCTCCCTCCCTCCCTCCCTCCCTCCCTCCCTTCCTTCCTTCCTTCCTTCCTTCCTTCCTTCCTTCCTTCCTTCCTTCCTTCCTTCCTTCCTTCCTTCCTTCCTTCCTTCCTTCCTTCCTTCCTTCCTTCCTTCCTTCCTCCTTCCCTTTCTTCCTTCCTCCCTTCTTCCCTTCCTTCCCTCCTCCCTCCCTTTCTCCTCTCTCTTTCTTCTTTCCCTCCTTCCTTATAGGCGAGGAGCTCACCAAATGCACCACCCCAACAGGGACCTGGCTGGAAAACCTTGTGAATGGTAAGACTTTTGTGTGCATCAGACTGCTCTCGTTATTGGCCTTCAGAAGGGAGGCTCTAGGGCCCTGAGCGAAGCTTGCAGGGACATTCCGAGTCCTTGCTTTTTGACCTGCACCAGCCGCAAGCTTGACAGAAGATGGGCACAGATATGGGAGTCGGGTTTCTCTGCTGTCATTTGAAGTTACTACGAACTTTCGATTTGTACGGAGTCCTCATTCTCCCCTTTGTAGGAGACAGTGAAAAGAACAATAATTCAGAGGAGGACATGGGTTCAAATCTCAGCTGTGTTGGTGCCTGTGCAACCTTGGACAAGTCACTGACCTTAGATTGACTTCTCTTTCCTAGACCTCAGTTTCCCCTTTGGTAAGATAAGGAGGTTGGTCTTCCCAGCTCTATTCTAGGATCCAGGAGGGAGGAAGGAGAGGATCTTGGGTGGCTGGAGCTGGTGTCAGAGAAGCACCCGAGGTGGGGAGGAAGGGGAGGGTGCTGGGACATGCAGTCAGCATCCTGGCGCCTTAGTGCCAGTCCCAGCTCTTCCCTGTTCCTTTAAGGCACAGCCAGGAGAGTGGACGTCTCTGGGGACATTCACCGGCGCCTTAAGGACGGACGCGGCCGAGTGGCCGAGGCTTGACCCCGAGGGGGCCCCATTTTGCTGGGGGACTGAAAGGGCCTCTGCACACGGCCTGTTTCTTCCCGTGTGTCCGGCAGCCAAAGCTCGGGCGGGCGGTCGGTGGGGCCAGCTCTGGGCCAGGGGACGGACGAGGCCCGCGTCTCTGCTGAGCCCGGGGAGGGTTCGGCTGAGGCCTGAGCCTGGCGTCTGCGCCATCGGGGCTCGCAGGCCGGAGCGCAGCTGGGGGGGAGGGGCGGGGGGCCGGTGCCCCGGGGGGCTCCGCCGTCAGTTGGCAGCAGGATGCCCTTGTAAGCGCTCTAAGCCTCGGATTGCTAGATCCTCGGCAGATACGCCGGGCTTCTTTTAAGAGCTATTTCTGGACTTGTGAAGCTTTGGAGAGGCTCGAGAAAAACATTTAATAGGCTCGGCGGGGGGGCTGCCTGCCGCCGCCAATGAGTGGGCCGCCTGCTAATGGTGACGTCATCGGCACGTCCTCCGCCAGCTGCGCCGCATCGGGAGCTCGCGCCGCGTGCCAGCGTCTTGGTAAATGCGGGGGGGGGGGCTCGCCCCGCTCGCCCTTTGGGGTTTGCTTTGGATCTGGGGTTCCGAGCGCCAGCCCGAATGTTTCTGCTTTAGTCCGTTTGTTGAATTGGAAGAGCCACTTTGTGCTAGAAGTTCTCGTGGATGGAGGGGGCGCACTGACGACAACGTAGCCATCTGCAGGGATGACTGCAAGGGACCCGAACAACAATGCCGCTGCGGCCCTCGCCCGTGGGTGCAGGAGGAAGACAGACGATCCGCAGAGCACACTGGCTGAGTTCGTCCTTGGGGAAATCGCTTCCCTGGGGAAGCCTCAGTTTCTTCATCTGTAGAATGGACGGGTCGCGCGAGCTCCTTTCTGGCTCTGGAGCGGAAGCCTCATTGCTCCCCGCTGGCCGGTCACCCACCCCATGGACGATGCCCACGTCATAGCATGGCCTGACAGTTCTGGACCCCAACTTTACACGGCTCAGGGGAGTCTGGAAGGAAACTGGGTCTAACAAAACGAAGGGAGAGGAAATACCAGGGGTCGGCCAGAGAGACCCTGACTCAGCGCTGGACAGGGGAGGCTGCTCCCCGAGGATGGGCTCCCTTTGGCGCCTGGGCAGCCCATCTCCAGGGCGCTGCTGCTTAGCCAGTCATCAGAGGCGGCTCTTCAAGGTGTCTCCACTAGTGCGCAAGCCGGGAGGAGTTCTGGGTCTTCTCCACCCTATCATGCCAGACAACTCTGCCCCACCGGCCATGGGGCCTCCCTCTGGCCCTTACCTGGGAGTGCTGGCCGCAGTGGGACATGGGAGCTCTTTCTCCAGCCTACTCCTAGACTTCACTTGGCCAGCCACAAAGGTCCTGGGGAGTGTGGCTGTCCCCAAGGGAGACCCCGGCTTGGGCAGATCCTCGGATCTTTTGTCCCAAGGGCTGCTGCTGTGTGCTAAAGGAATCCAGGGGCTAATCCCCCCCCCCCCAGCATCTGCCTAGAAGGGGCTTCGAATGGGAGTGAGGGGAACCCCGGAAGCCCTGGCCTCAAGGGGAAAGGAAAGCCAAGACATGCGGCTGAGACCCACTGTGCACTTGGGACCAAGGAAAGCTTTAAAACACGCTTTGGAGTGGTGGGGCTCATCCAGACCATAGAATTTCCTCCCTGTCCCACATTCATGCTTCCCTTTTAGCATTGAGGGCCCAGATGTCCAATGTTGTACAAGAGTATGGGGCAGCTGGGTGGCTCAGTCCATGGAGAGCCAGCTAGAGACGGGAGGTCCTGGGTTCAAATGTGACCCAGACACTTCCCAGCTGTGTGACCCTGGGCAAGTCACTTGACCCCCACTGCCTAGCCCTTAATGCTCTTCTGCCTTGTAACCAATACCCAGTATTGATTCTAAGATGGAAAGTTGGAGTTAAAATAAAAAAGAGTATGTCCAGTCTGCCAAGGGGTGGAATGCGATTACATCAGAGGAAGAAAAGATGGTAAGAGAAGGGGATGAGTGGTCGATACTTCTGTGTATGACAGGGGCTAGAGAGGAAATGTGAGCTTGAGCTCTGCTTTTTTGACAAATGCACTTTTGCTTTTGCCTCAGTTGCTGCCCCTTTTGCGGTGGCTAGTAGGGTGGGATCCCTCGGTGCTAGCTATGGGGAAGACAAGTGTGTCCAGGAAAGCCCTGAGCTTCTAAGCCAACTCTGGCAGCAGTTCTGCCTCTGTCTCAATGGCAGTGGTTCTCTTGGGCACATTGGGGACCTGTTCCAGTCCATGGATCCCTCTGTGGGACCCTCTACCTTTGTATGGATGCCCTCCCTTCCCCAATAGCATTCTCTTCATCCAGGCAAGCGGAGCCTTTGGGAGAGGGTGGGAAGGTTCTTTGGGTTCTTCGGGGTCCTCCCCAGACCGACAAAGTTCCAAAGAGCCATGTTGAAACATTAAAGCCAATTTTAATAGGGAGTAATTGACATCACACGCATTTAGTAAAACCAAAAGACATCTTTATAAAAACTACAGTATAGAAAGACAAAAGCAGCGTTAATCACGCTCAGTGTAAAACACGTGGTGGTTATTATTTGTTGTTATTATTATTATTATTATTATTCCTATTGGGTAGTATTTGGTTTTCCCAGACACCGTTTCTTAGAAACAGCCCATGACTGAGCCCATCCGGGGTCTGTCTATACGAGAGAGAGACAGAAGAGCAGGGTCCCACCTACCCAGCCTACTCCTGGTCAGTGGAGGGGACAGAGAAGAATCCACACTGGCTTTCTTGTTCTTTTCCCCCCGTGAGTGATATTTCCAGCTCAAGAAGATGGATAAGCTCATTGTCCTTTAATCCTCTCTCAGTTATTGCAAGTAACCTCACCTTGGACTCCGTTATTGACTTGGGAGCCATTTTCCCAGCTCCGAACTGGAAAGAGATGGGGAGAACACAAAAGAATCATTTGGGGCTAATTCCTACCATGAGCAACTCAACTGCTAAAGAAATTCAATCGGTTCTAAGACCCAATTCCATTTAGCTTCCAGGGTTTCCTACACAATCTAACTTCTTCAGAATCTCGAAGTGGGAAATCTTTGTCTTGGTATTGCCCAATTTATAAGGGCCAAATCCTTATGGATTCGTTGCTTTAACAATTTGAACCCCAACGGCCAAGAATGGGCCAGGTTTGGAAATGATGATGCAAAAAGAAGCCGAGGTTCTCAGAGCTGGAGAACACCTATTGGAATAGTAAGACCAGGCAAGCCCAGCCTCCAATCCCAGCTTGCTTACAACTTGTGTGACTATGAGCAAGCCCTTCCCCTCTCCCAGCTAGTTTTCTCCCTTGTAAGAGGAGAGGGAGGACTAGATATTCTCCAAAGTTCTTCCTAGTTCTGGAGTCAAAGAACCTTAGTGAAGACCTAATTCAATGGCTGACTGGATGGAAAATTTGGCCAGTGTGCCAGGTCCTTTTGTAGGACACTCATTTCCCTCTCCTTTTTGTGTGTGGACCCAGTGAAGTGATTCGGCTGACCAAGAGGCTCCTTTCATGGTCACCCCTGTCAGTTTCAGAGGGACAGCATGCCCAGTGCCGGCCTGGGTGCACCTTCTTTGCCGGGGATTCAGTGCCATAGCCAAGTTGGGATGCAGCCCAAGAAGAGATGTTAATAGCTGGGGCACCCCAATTGCACCAAAGAAGCCAAACCTTCATCACTAGTTGTGTTATGGAATCTGGATAGTCAATGACGTCAAGGGAGCCAATGGCACCATCTGTGTCCCTTTCTAGGTACCATTTTTGTTCACAGCGGCTGCTGGCTATAGTAAGATGCTACCTTTTTATTCTTAGTGAAGGGGAGTCCCGATTGGGGGGAGGAGCTACTGTCAACCTTTGGTTGGGTATTGGACCATTCAGGGATTGACATAATATTACAAGTCCTCGAAGAAATGACTTGTGATGCCAGAGGTTCACTTCTGATAGATGTGACCCCAGCGTTGATGTTTAATTCAACTTGATTGGACAAACATGAATTAAATGCCTACCACGTTTCAGGCACTAGGGGAGCAATGGGGCAGATAGAGACCAAAATGGCAGTGCCTGCCCTCAAGGAGCTTACATTCTGTGGGGAGGGTGCAGGTTGTTGACATGGTGCGTGAATCTTGGCTGAGCAATCAACAATCAGCAATCAACATGGTACAGAGCAGAGGGTCACACCAAACTTCATAGACCAGTATGCTATGATTCCGACAAGGGATCCTATCTTGACATCTTTGGGGTTCAAAGTCCTGGTTGTAGCTTGTGTCCGCTGGTTTGGGATCTTCCATCAGCTACTCTGGTCCTGGATTGGTTAGGAATTGTGGAGCCTTTCATAGTCCATTTGTGACCAGGCAGAGGAATCCCAGGGTAGAGACAAATGCCAGGCTCGTTCCTCAAAGAATGAGGCTGCCTTCTTCACCAAGTCCTCTACTTCCCAACACTGGGTACAAATATCCTACCCACCCCAGGAAATCAAGAGCCAGATTTAGAGGGTTGGAGCAAGACCTTGCATTCCATGATGTTTGTTCTCAACCCCCTCCCTCATGTCATAGATGAGGAAACTGAGACCCAGAGAGGGGACGTGGCATAGATCACTGGACCCTCTATTTGAAAATGGACAGAACCTCAGTAACCCCCCCCCCTTTACAGAGGAGGCAATGGGGACCCAGGGATGGGAAATACCACCCGGAGTTAGGGGAAGTCCCAGAACTGGAACCCAGATCTCTTGACTCCTAAGTTTGGGCTCTTTCCATTGTACTACACTTTGGAGGTTGTAGTGAAGGTGACTGGGTGATGGAATGAGCCAGATGGAAGACAATGGCCTCCATGCACCATTTGTTTGTGACTGCCTCCAGTTGTTTGTCTCCGTCCTAGGATTTACCAGAGCTGTGCTTCTGGCCATGATACTGTAAGCAGTATTGTTGGGTTTTCTGGAGAATGGAAAAATAGCTTGTTGGCACCCACCCACCACAGGTCAGACCATGTCCCTAGCCTCGTGACTCTCTCATTAGCTGGGTTTATTGGATGCTTCAGGCAGTGAGTGGTTCATTGTGTTAGATCTCTCCCAGTGCTGACGTTCTTGAATGCTGGGTTGTTGGGAAGCATCTGCTTCATTAGTTCATTTTAACCTGTGCCAACCCTTCCCTGGTACACATGTAAAATGGCCCGAGGGGCTCAGGAGGAGCCCCCTTTTTTGGAGCCCTGAGTTTGTGACTCAATTTCTCTCAAGATAATGTGTTCCTTTGTGTCAGGAATGTCTTGCCCCCAAGGCTCTCATGGGCAGGCATGGATGCTCTGTGACTGCTGTTCTGTGCTGAAGATACCTCAAGGGACCGATAGTTCACAAGCAATAAACTCGTCTTTTCTAGCCACACTGCTCCCTAATCTTTCCTCTTGGGGCCCTCTGATCTAATCAAGTCCAGAATGGAAAATGTGATTATAAGACTGCGGAGGTGTATGTTACAAGGGAGGGCAGCTGCTTAATCTCTGTAATGGAGACCCTGGCTCCATGAGTGGGCAGCCCATTCAGATAGAACCATGGTCAGACACTGGTTTGAGTGAAAAGGATCAGGTGTTCTTAGTGTACACATACTCACTAGGAATCAACAACAGAGTGGCATAGAAGACAAGAAAACGAGTTAAGTCTTAGGCTATATTAAGAGACACAGTGTCGAGGGCCAGGGAGGTCTAAGTCCTGCTGTCCTTTTCTTGGCCAGGCCACGTTTGGATACTGGATTCAGTTCAGTATACCAGAACACGGGGATGTTCAAGAGGGCCCACAAGAGGGCAACCAAAATGGTGAAGGGGCTTGAGTCCATGCCATTGGGGGATCCATTAGAAAGCGGAGAGATATTAGCCTAGAGAAGAGAAGACTTTGATTCCTTAAATATCTAAAGGACTATGATGGGAAAGAGGGATTCAACTTGTGCTTAGCCCCAGAGGGGAGAACTAGGAGGATCAGCAGGAAGTTCTAGGAGGCAGGTTTTAGCTTGAGGGAAGAAAGAACACTTAGAGCTTTCCAGCAGTGGAACTGGCAACCTGAACAGGTGGTGAGCTCCCTGTCACTGGCTGTATCCCCGGAGCAGCCAGGTACTATCTGAAAGGGGTATTCAAGAAGGACCTCGATTCAGGGGGAGCCTCGGCTAAGGGATCTCTGGGGTCCCTTCTGAGGCTTCGCTTTTTTCGTTCTGTGATTCAAGCGTTTGGTGTGCTCTAGACCAAACGTCTGATGGGAAGTGTTTACTGTTCTGGGGGCTGTTTGGGGGGATGAGAGAGACGAGAGAGACGTCCTCAGCCCCGAGTCTGCAGCTGGCTCCTAATGATCTGAGGTCTGGGATCCATAACCAAAGGGCAGCAGGAAGGAGTCATTCAGAAGCAATCGGAAAACTGTGCTGTTCTGGAGTACCCGTTAATGAACATGTGAGAAACAGGCTGAAAGTAGCACCGCGCAGAGGGTGGAAATGAGTGGGGGAAGGAGAAATCCACAAAAGCCTCATGGAATAAATTTGGGGTTCCCGTCCTCTTCTCTCAGAGCTGAGGAGATGGACATGATCTTGGTGGGGCAAACAGCAGAACCTGAGCAATCCCCCAAAGCTATTAAGTAGCAGGGCGAGCTTTGGCCTGGAAGTTCCCAGACCTGGATTCAAGTCCTGCCTCCATCACTTACCAATTCCCTTCCCTCTGCTTCCTCACCTGTGAAATGGGTAGAAGGACCCCCCCCCCTCCATCTCACAGGGTCTCTGCAAGGATGCAGCAAGATAATGCCTCTCAGGGGCTTTTTGTGGCCCAAACACGGCTTGCTGATGGGACCTGGGGGCTCCCTGGGGGTGACAGGGGAACCCCGACAGGCAGCGCCTCAGCCCAGGGTCTGCATTTGGTTTTCTAAGTGGTCTGAATTCATCGGTCCAGCAGAGACTTGCAGGGCGGCCGTCCTGAGGACAGGAGCCGTGGCTGCTCCAGAGCATCCTGGGGTGGTGGGCTACGGTTGCTGCCCAGGATCTCTCTCTACCGTGGGGCCAGGCCGGGGCTGTTCGGGAGGCTGGGGCAGAGTGCGAGACTCCAGTTAAGCCGGAGGCACCTCTCAGCACAAAGAGCACGCGCCTATGTTGGCAGTGGGGGTGGGGGGCTGGGGAGAAAGCATAGAACTGCTCGCTAGTAACACACAATTCCCAGAGGGAAAAAGAGTCGTACAAAACACAGGAAGTCACGGGAGCGGCATCGAGGAACGGGCTGGGGTGGGGCGGGGGCTCCTTTTCCTTTTGACAGAGGACTGGCTGATGGGCAGGAAGCGTTCCCTGGGAGGGCCTGGAGGCCAGCGGCCCTGGGTCGGGGCCTGGGCTCCTCACACCTGCTCAGAGGAACCTGAGCTCCCCGAGCTCCCAGGATGCTCTCTGAATCGCCACAGAGCCGGAGATGCCTCTGGGGCCATTGTCGGCTGAGCCCAGGACTTGGAATGGGAAGACCTCGCCTCCCTCGGCCACTCTGTAACTTCTGGGCGAGTCTGGCCGTCAGTTTGCTCTTCTGTAAAATGGGGATGATGGTGTTTGTCAGGGGAAACCTCCTAACACGTTCGCTGCGTTCTGTAAGGGCCACGGAAATGCCAGACGGGAACTTCGCGGTCTCTCCCAGCTCTGACATCCAGGGCTAGGAGGCTCGGCCACAGTAGTGAGCCTGCTTTGGGGGTTTCCATGACCGCTTCCTCTGAGGAAGGAGTGGCAGTGCTCGGAGCACCGGAAGGCCGGGCACACGGCCCGTCACTCGCCTCCACTAAGGAGAGAGCCTTGGTGAGAGGAGAGGACCACCAAGTCCTTCCCGGCCCTACACTGTGAGCTCATCTTCTAGGACCCTCCCTGCCCCGGGGGTTTATTCTCCCCAACTTGCGGAGGAGGGGCGTGAATTCAAATTCTCGGGAAGGAGCCTGATCACGTGGGCGTCTGCCTAGTCACTCACCAGCAACCAGAGCCTCCCAGGCTCCAGAAAGTCCCATTCCTGACCTCGCGGGAGTCCCAGGACTTACTGAACAATCTCTGGGGGCAACTTTGGAACAGCCAAGTCTGGTGCCTCCTCCTGGGGAGGGAACTCAAGAGGAGCCGGGAGCAGGATAACTGGAAGGGAACCGACCTAACCCTGCAGATGGGAAACTGAGGCCCCACGGGTGGAATCACTCCCCAGGGGGATGACGACAGGCCCTCGTGGCTCCCGTCTCTCCCTGGCCAAGGACGGGCTCGGGGAAGCTCCGCGACTAGTTTGGTTGGTTTCTAGGGTGATCCAAAGGGAATGGTGGGAAGCAATGCAGGCCTGGAGCCTCAAGATGGTGAATGAGAGAGAAGGCAAATCGAGGAAAGACGGCGACGGGCGGGTGGGGGGCCTCCCTACCTCGATAGAGCAGGCAAAGAAAGGGACCCTCAGTGGCGGAGTCAGGAGGGATGGGGCCGCTTCTCCAAGGGGAGCTCGCGCATGCCCACTGAGGCCCCGATGACTGCGTTTGGGCGGAAGCTGACTACGGTCCTGGCCTGGGGGCCAGACGAGGCTTCTCTGGGTAGGAAATGCAGCTCCGGGGTAAGGAAGGACAACCGTTTCTCTGGGTTGGAAGGCAGAGAGCCAAGGCAAGAAGGGAGAATAAAGGGGATTTTGAGTTGCTGCTAAGAGACAGGTCTGGCGCCATCAGCCCTAGATGGGAGTCGGGTGTAAGGAGGTCAGCTCTGCCCAGAGATGGAAGCGGGCCGTGTGCAAAGGGCTACAGACTCAAAGGGAACCCCTCGGCGTGTCATGGGGGGACACCTGCCAGTGTCCTGGGGGTAGAGGAGAGCCCATCGGAGGAATCTGGGCAGGGACTTGATCAAATACTTAGACGGATAATGTTTTCTTCCGGGTTCCTCACCGATCTCCAAAGACCATGACGGAGGACCTGGAAGGCTGGGGGAGCAACAGTTTCCTGTGTATGAGCTTTGGTGTCCTCATCTGCAAATGGGAATAGTAAGGCAGTCCCAGCTTCCTCGTGGGGGCTTGGAGGGGATTCACTGTGAGAATGGCCGGGAACCGGTGCTGTTATTGTTCTAGCATACACCTCGGCATCTGTGGAACGGACTTGAATTGCGTCTATTTTTGTCAGAGACATTTACACACACTCCTTTTCCAAGCAGGGTTCTTGCCGGAAATTGAAGGCCAGAATCGAGCATCCCATAATTGGGAGAGTTAACTCAATTCAATTAAAAAACAAAAAACATTCAGAGGCACCATGATCTGTTGGAAAGAGTCTGGAGATCTTAGTTTGGCTCCTGATTCCAACCCTTACTAGTTGTGTGACCAGGGATAAATGACTTAAGCTCCCTGAGCCTCAGTTTCTTCCTCTGTAAAATGGGGAATAACGATCCATGTGCTTGACCTACCTCACGTGACCCCACTATTGAAAGCTCTTTACAAACACAAGTTTTGTAGAAATGTGAGATAGGATCATGGATTTCTGACTTGTTTCTGTGACCCTGAAATCTTGTTCCCCCTCCCAGCCTCAGTTTCCCCTTCTATACAACACAGGAGTCAGAACAGATTATCTATAAGGTACCCTCTGGTGTAAACATTCTATGTTGTGGGCAATCCAGGGAGCCAAAGAATTAGGAATCATTCTGGGACTTGCGGCCCCCTCCCTTCCTCCTCCATGGGGAGATGGCCAGACACCCTGATTGGTCCCCGGCTGGCTACCCCTGCTCACATTCAGGGAGCCATTCCCTGGGGAATTGGGGCTTTGAAAAGGAAAACAAACAACTCACATTCAATATTTCTGACATTGAGATTAAGCTTGATTTGGCGACTACTGGAGATGGGAAGGCAGAGAAAGGTGACGTTAGCCACTCGTAATCCTTCTTCCCTTCGGTTTGGCCAGAGCAGCTCAAGACCGGCTCCTGCCCACACTCTCTTGGTAAATAGGACATCAGCTTTCTAGGGACCCCAGTCTACAACGGGAATATTGCTTATGGACTGCTGTCCCGGGAACCCTTCTTCTCTGTAGAGTGGAATTTCCTAAGTCGGCGGAAAGGTGACACGGGGCAGGCACCAAGCCACTGGCCAGCACCCTCTTGGCTGGTCCTTCTGTCCCCCTGGATGTCTTTCCTTCTGGAAGCTGCCTGTGTTTTTGTAATCTTCCCCTCTCCCATCCTGAGGCACGGCAGGAAGTTTTCTGAGGAAACAAACAAAAAGATGTGAAAAGGATGCCGCCATCTTGGAAAGAATGTGAGCCCCCTGAGGGCGGTGGACGTTTTCTTTGTCTTGAACCCCCGCCAGCGCCAAGCATTGGGTCTGGCATAGCATAATGACTGCGTCCATTACAGGCCCTGAGACAATTCCTACCCAACCCAAGTCAGGCTTCTTCCACCAAGGCTCTGAAGGCTGTGATCCTCTCTTTGTCCTCCCCTGCTCGAGCTGGGCCTTGAAGGATGGAGGAGATTAGGGAAGGGGCGGAGCATTCGGGGGTCAAGGAAGAGGGAGGGAAGGCTGAAATAGGGCTGAACAGCCATGGAGGTCTCCTAGAAAATGAAATGAAAATGTCTTTGGAGACCTGAGCGGATAATCCTGTGATAATCAGTGAGGAGGAAAATTCCCGCCATGTGATTTCCCCATAGCTTCTCCCCCTGGGCCTGAGTATGCCCTTATGCCGAGTATCGCTGGGGGCAGGGGAGAGGCTGCAAGATGTAGTAGTCCTGGGCCGCAATCTCAGCTCTTTCCCGTGGGGTCCACGGCAAGGGACATAACTTCTCTGAGGTTCAGTTTCCTTAAATTGGACAGTGGGGGGCGGGCGGACTAGCTAACCCGACAGGGCCCTTCCACGTCTAAATTCTGATTTTTGATGGGCGAAGCCTAGGATCACATACCCAAACCCTTCCAGCCCTGACCCCCTGCTCGAAGCTCCCTCCCAGCTCCCCCATTTCCAGTTCTAGATCTGGCCTGGGGAGTTGGGGCTGAGTCGGTTCCAAAATGGATTATCAGCAAATGCTAGCCGTGATGATTTAACAGTGAAACGGAACCCCAGGAAACAGAAAGAACTTCTCTTGTGAGACTTCCATCTTTCCTTCCAAGCCTGACAACTTCAGACTGATTTAAGATGCTGGCCAGAGGGAGGAAATGCCCCCTTCGGGAAGACTTCTCGGACCCTCTCCCCAGCCCAAGATGGAGGAGACCCTTCCTTTGCAGTTATCTGCTCCTCCGTTCCCGAGTTATGTCTGGAATCCCTCGGAGGGCAGGCACTCGGTTTTATTCATCTTTGCATCTCCACCAAGCCCAGCTCTGTTGTAAGCTCCATACTTAGACACCACTCAGTACATATCTGCTGAATTGAATTCAGTTGAATCCAGGCCCTTTGCTGAGCTGAGAAGTGAGCTTCAGAAACATCAGGGCACCCAGCCGTGACCCACGGTGCCTCGTGTGTTATGAGTCTCACTGCCTTACGTGCCCATTCGTTTTCAGCAGCTTCAGCAGCAGCTGCTGCTGAATGTGGTGATTAAACTGGGCCTTATCTATTCTTCTTGTTCCCACTGGCAGGTAAGAACAGCAGGTGCTCCCAGCAAAGTAATTTAATTCTGGAGAGGAAGTTGATGTGGGGCACATGGGCTACCGCGGTAGAATTACGATGTGGTGGAAAGAACACTGACGTGAATGCTGCTCTTACTAGTTGTGTGCCCTTGTGAAAATCTCTCCCTCTCTCTGACACGCTTTCTTCGTCTGGAAAACGAGTGGAGTTGAAGCAGATTGCCTTAAAGGACCCTTCTAACTCCAGAAGTCTCTGATCTATGTTGCTAGGGGGAAGAGGACAATGGTCCTTCCATTCAGTTCCATGCATTAGAAAACTTAGGAAGGATGGGCAGGGGTCAGGATTCTGTGGTACTCTCTAGTAGTACTGGGGAATGGCTTTGCAAAGAGGAAGTGAGGCAAAAACAGAAGCCCAGAGCTGGAAGGATTCTCTGAGGCCACCTGAGTGAGCACTGCCTCTGGAATGTCCCAGAGGAGTGGCCTAGATCTAGTCTCTGAAGTCTTTCAGTGATGTGGAAGGTTGAGGGCTGACGAAGGAAGTACCTTGCTCTGGTTGGCAGGGCAAATCACTTCAAGTTTTCACTAGATACCCAGGCAACTGGGAAGCATCCGCTCCCTTCTCCAGAAATGCCTCAAGGAAAAAGACTTGTACAAGAATATTTATAGCTACACTCTTTGTGGTGGCAAAAAACTGGAAAACGAGGGGATGCCCTTCCATTGGGGAATGGCTGAACACACTGTGGTATCTGTTGGTGATGGAATACTATTGTGCTCAAAGGAATGATGAACTGGAGGGATTCCACGTGAACTGGAACAACCTCCAGGAATGGATGCAGAGTGAAAGGAACAGAATCAGGAGAACATTGTATATGGAGATGGATACATTGTGGCACAATCGAATGTAATGGACTTCTCTACTAGCAGTAATGCAATGACCCAGGACAATTCTGAGGGACTTATGGGAAAGAATGCTATCCACATTCAGAAAAAGAACTGTGGGAGCAGAAACCCAGAAGAAAAACAACTGCTTGATCACAAGGGTCGATATTGCAAATATAAATAATATGAAAATAGGTCTTGATCAATGACACATGTAAAACCCAGTGGAATTGTGCATTGGATATGGGAGGAGGCTGAGGGAGGGGAGGGAAAGAACATGAATCTTGTAACCATGGAAAAATATTCTAAATTAACTAATTAAATAAAATTTTCCAAAAAAGGAAGAAGAAGAAATGCCTCAAGGTTGTACGTATCTTAAAGTCGCCATCAAAGTGAGAGGAGAAACATCCTGCTGGGGGGGGATGGTAGGGGGGCTCACACTTTCCTTGGGACTCAACCTGGCATATTTTGTCCTTTGTGAAGCAAGGGGGAGCTGAGCTGTGGTGGAGGCAAGAGCAGATCTTCAGGGATCTCTTAGGTTAAACTGGCTTCTCCTCTAGTGAGGGGAAACCCTTTTGAGGTTAGCGTACGTTCTGGTGGTAGAGAGCTTCAACTGCTTACTGAGCCTTTCCTTCTATCAAGCCCTTGCTTGCTCCTTTGTTTCCCTTTCCAGCCACCCCAAGGTCCTGGTTCTACACTCTGGGGCCAAGCAGAACAAATTCAGTCCTCTATGCAAGGCTTCATTTCATGCCTCTGCTATCTTTCCTCCATGCTCAGGGTGTTCAGCTGATCCTCAAAGGACGTGGGCTTGAGGTCCCTCACTCTTACTGGGAGTGCGAGTCCTTCATCTGACATCCAAGAGCAGGTTTTTCTAAAGTAAAAATTGTACTCCGATACTTAGAATCTTCAGGGACTATTAAAAGCATATTCAAAGGGGGAGCCAGGCCTGGAGAGGGGAGGTCTTGGGTTCAAATCTGACCTCAGACACTTCCTGGCTGTGTGACCCTGGGCAAGTCACTTAACCCCCATTGCCTGCAGCCCTTACCACTGTTCTGCCTTGGAAATGATGTGCAGTATTGATTCCAAGATGGAAGGGAAGCGTTAAAGAAAGCATACCCAAATTGTGTGCACCACCCCTTCATTTATGATATTTTTGCTCCAGACCAGGCAGGAGTTCTTAATTTGGGGCCAGTAGGCCCTGAAGAGGTTCATGGACCGATTCAGGGGATTCGTGAATTTGGATTGGAAAAACGGAAGTCTTGATTTTCACCGCACATGTGGACACATGCATGTACATGTGTGCATACATGTAGGGAGTTAGTGACTTTCTATAAAATCTACTTTCCCTGCATTTGGTGCATTTCAAAGCCTGAGTCCCCAAAGGAGTCCACAGGCTTCGCCAGATGGCTTGCCAGAGGCGTCTAGGCAAGTCCCTGCTCTGGATCCCCCCAAGATTCAGTCCTGGGATCCAAGTACAGGACATTTGGAGCCAGACCTTCCAGAAGAGGCTCTAAACTCAGGCCCAGAGAGGCTCGTCCAGGGTCCCGGAGAGGAGGAGGGAGAGGTTCCAACTCACTCACAATCGGGTGATCTCAGAACCAGGTCAAGTTTGCCCCTCTCTGAAGTGATGCTTCCAAGGAGCTCTGAGGCCCTGGGCACTACTGGGTCATGTTCTAAGGCCACTCCCAGCCCGACACCCCCTGTTCTAAGCCCTTCCCATTCTAATGGTCTCTGTTCTCCCAGCTGGAACACCAGGATTCCTGTGAATAACCGTGTTTCCGTCCAGCACAAATCCCAGTGCCTTGCGCACATTAGGTGCTTAACGTGTTTGTTCATTGCAGGGGGAGGAACACGGGGAGCCCCCGTGGCCAGCCTCCAGGGGCTCCACTCCGGGCCCTCCGTCCCAGGACCCGGGGCCATTCCCCATCCCAGGGCAAACTAGGGAGGAATAATCGAGTCGGATTATCAGCCAGGCATGAAATCGATACAGCGAATGCTGAAGGAATATTTGCAAACATTTACTCCCTTCTGCTTCCCTGAGAAGTCACGTTCCGGCCTGGTGGACCCAGGCGCTGCCCACTGGAATGAGAATGGGTCCAGAGCCCGGAGGGAGGAGAAGCGCATCGGAAATGGGGCTCTGCTGCTCCCTTCCTGGGTGGGACAGGGGGTTGGGATCTGATGGAGAGCTACCCATTCTCTCTCTCTCTTTTAGGCTGAATGTCAGTGTGGCCTCATGGATGGAGGGCAGAGGAAGACCTGCGTTCCAATCCTGGCTCTGGGACCCCCTTCACTTCTCGGGGGCCCAGGCAGCTCCCTAAGCCTGTTGGTTGAAGAACATGTACCATGTTTTGACTCAGTGGAGAGGTGTCCTCCCATGGCTAAAAGGCACCCTGGAGGCCACTGAGTTTAGGCTCCTTGATTTAGGGATGGGGAGATGAAGTTCCAACGGACAAGTGACTTGCCCAAGGTGACGGAGTCTAAGGAGCAGAGCTAAGATTGGCACATGGATTCTCTAACTTCAAATTAGTTAGCTATTTTCCATTGTCCCAGGATAAACACATATGTATGTACCCTACTGAATAATGCACACCTTAAGATTAGGGGCCCTGGAGTGGAGCCCCTGGAGGCTGTTAGGCTTTGGAGGCTACTGATATTCCTCCCCTTGCAATGAACACACATGTGTTAAGCACCTACTGTGTGCAAGGCACTGGGATTTGTGCTGGGCGGAAACACAGTCGTTCACAGCCCATTTTATAGAAAAAGTAAACTGAGGCTCTGAGAGAGGGAAGTGACTTGGCTCACATCACATAGGTAGTCAATGAAAAACTTACAATTCTATTTTTCTTGATACCATCAATACTTGAGGCTTAGCCTCTGAACAGAAAAATGTTGGTTGAATAAATGAATGAATGAATGAAAAACACGTGACACAGGCTGAAGGCTGAAGGGGTATCGCCAAAGGCTGCCCCATTCTACACTCTTTTCCAACTTCCTTCACGGACTGGCAGAATCAAAAGGAACACCATAAAGGGATTTGTCTGACCTGTACGTTTGCCTTATACTCAACCAAGCTGGTATCCAGCAGAACCCGAACCTCCCAAGGAGGCCCATTCCTTGGCACTGCCCTGATCGTTGCCAGAATTTCCTCCTTAAGTCAAGCTAGAATCTCTGCAGCTTCTCCTGGCCCTGGCTCTGCCCTCCAAGGCCACAAGTGCCTCTTCCAAAGGACGCCACGTCCTCCCCCGCCTCCTCCAGCTCCTTCTCTTAGTCCAAGCTCCTGTGCTCTTTCCCTGCTTTCCAGTCTCTCAAAGCCCTCGCTGCTGGGGAAGGCCAGAGTGGAAGGCTCTACTGCAGGGAGGGCAGGGCTTGGAGGGGCCACCCGCTCCCGGGTCCTGGGCACGGTGCCTTCCTCAATGCTGCCCAGAGAGCATGCGGCTCCTTGGCTGCCAAATCCCGCTGCTTCTATTTGGGAACCGAGTGTGACACTTGACAATTATCTTTATTTTATCTTGGTCTCAACCTGTGATTTTTCTTCCACAGAGGGAACGATCAGGGAGGAGAAGCTCCTTTTACCAACGAGCTCATCAATATCTGATCTGGAGTCTTGGAGAATTGCCTGGGAACACCGACCGACAATCCACGACACGTGTCAGGGCACGACCAGCAGGTACTTGAAACGTCCTCTGAATTCCCTGTGAAACTTCCCTCCGTACATTTGCTCTAAGATGCTCCGTTCTCAAGAGCCTGCTGGAAACCAGCTACCATTTATCCAACATGGTGGCCCTTCCTCTCCACATGGGAAATTCATCCAACTCCGGGCCAGATCCAGATTTGTTACCTAAGCTGACCCGGGTCCTCACTCCTGTATACTTCCTCTGGCATGGACCGTCTCTTCCAAGTTCACCTCGGCTAGTCCCAACCTTCTCTCTGCCCTCAGAGCTCCTAGGAGAGGCTGGTCAGGAAGCTCTAGTGCCCCGTTGTGCCTTAGATACAAACCGGACATGTCACTAAACTTCGAAGCCTCAGTTTCTTCCTCTGTTAAATGAAGATAAAAATAGCATCTACCTCTCCGGGTTGCTGTGCGCATGAGATGAGTTCATTTATGTAAAGCGCTTTCCAAACCTTAAAGCATGCTATAAATGTGAGTGATTATTATTATGCCAAACTCAACACAACCTGTCATCTCCCGCACTAACCTGGCTCCTCTTCCTAACTTGGCTATTTCTGTCGAGGGTTGGCACCGTCCTTCTGGTTCCCCAGGTTTGCTGCCTCAGTCGTTCTCAGAGGTTGCTCCCCTCCAACTGCTTGTGTTCTCCCTCTTCCAACTGCCTCACATTTAACTACTTTGGATTGGACCCAAAGTCCTCTGACTCCAAGTTCAGAGCTCTTTCCACTAAGCCACACTGCCTTGTGAAGATAAAATCCTAAGCCAGAATTTAAAGTAGTTTACAATCTGGCTTTAGTCTATCTTTCCAGATTTATTTCACATGAATTCCCCCCTTCTCTCTGACATGCTAAGCCAAACAGGCCTATGGGCTGTCTCTCAAATGGGGCAGCCCTTCCTCCACCTCTGTTCCCTTCCCCTCTTCTTGACCTTCTGGTATTCATAATTTCCTTCAAGCCCAGCTCAAGTGCCCCTCTGCCTCCCTGCCCTTTCCTTCTCTTCTTCGCTCCCTCCCTTTTCTCTCTCTCTCTTTCTTTGTATTTTTCTTTCTTTTCTTCCTTACTCCCTGCCTCCCTCCCTTCCTTCTCTTTCTCTTTCCTCTTCCTTTTTCTCTTTCTTTCATTCTCTCTCTCTCTCTCTTTTTCTCTCTCTCTCTCTCTCTTTCTCTCTCTCTCTCTCTCTCTCTCCCCCCTTCTTTTCTTTCTCCCCCTATCCTTAGAATGCAAAATCCTTGGAGGCTGTGGCTCTTTCTTTTCAGACTCTGTATCCCTAGTACTTCACTCATTGTCTTGGATAGAATAATACATATCTGCTGAAACCTTTTTTGACCAGTGGTCAGAAGCACAGCATCACTTCCCTCTTTCTGGGCCCTCAGCCTCTCTCTCTTTTTTTTTTTAAACACTTACCTTCCGTCTTGGAGTCAATACTGTGTATTGGCTCCAAGGCAGAAGAGTGGTAAAGGCTAGGCAATGGGGGTCAAGTGACTTGCCCAGGGTCACACAGCTGGGAAGTGTCTGAGGCCAGATTTGAACCTAGGACCTCCCCATCTCTAGGCCTGACTCTCAATCTACTGAGCCACTGAGCTGCCCCCCCCTCCCCCAGCCTCTCTTACTGCAGGTTAAGCTGATTTTTTCAAAATTGTGGCTATCGTTTTGGTTTGTGCTGAGTTTACAATCCACTAAGACCTTCTAGATCACTTTCCATTCCATGGTTACTGTTATCTGGTAGGTCTCAGGAATTTTAGACCGAAACCTTTGGCAAACCCTTTTTACTGGGTGTATCTGTTGCACACAGGAAATGCTTCCAGGCTTGTTGGTTAGAATGCGCCCACAAATGCTTTTCCATTTTCCCTTTTGTGATTGCCTCCAACCCTTTCCTCACTAGCTGTAGCGATGGATGCGACTTGATCTGGGTTTCTTGAAACCCTTTTTAATTAAGAAAGTACCACCTTGGGTACTGGGGCTCCACAGTCATTCTGAGCTAAAGGCTGACTATATCTCCAGAAAGCAGAGCTAGATGCAGTGGGATGAAGCTACTGGGAGGAAGGTTTGGTTTCAGTGTAAAGAAAAGCTTGCTAAAACCCATAACCTTCCCCTCATGGAATGGCGTGCGTGCCCCGGGAGCTAGGAAGTTTCCTCTTTGGGGTTCGACCAGAGATCAGGGGAAGCCTTGTCTGGAATGCAGGCTGGACTATCCCGGCATTGAGGTCCCTGTAATCCTCTCTGACTCTATTTCCCACCTTCCCACTCTGCTGCCTGCCAACAGCCCCCCCTCCCCCATTTAAAAAGCGAGGGAGCTTTCTCAAGTCCCAAAGCAAATCTTGGCTTCCATCATTCTGCCAGGCCCCACAATGCCCAAATTGGGAATCGTTTACTCTTGCAGCCACCATCCATTCCCAGAAGCAAATGTTTTGGCAGCTAAAGCCGAAGCTTTAATGGTAGGAGACACGAGAAACTGCCCCGAAGACCCGGGCCAGCTAAGACAGATGCCTTCTTGCTGACTCCTGCAACACTGGCACTCCGGGTGCGCCCCATTAAGCAAGGTGGACGTCGATCTCCCCCTGGGCACGGCTGCCATCTCTGCAGGCCCGCTTCTTTTTTTCTGGTTACGATATTAACCTTGAGAGGGCCCAGAGGATAATTACATCGGATTCTTGTCAGCCCCACAAAGAGAAATCTCCTCCCTTGCGCTGGCTGAGTGAACGGGTCCAAAGCTTTTCCTGCGGCCGTTCTTTCGGGGAGGCTCCACGCCATGGGATTGCCTCTGGGAGATCACAGCTCGTCTTTGTGAAGCATTAGCCAAGTAACTGGAAATTCTAATTAAGATTCAAAGGCCAAGGAAGGGATTCCAGGGACAGGGTGACGTGATGCCTTTTAACCTGGATCCAATGAGATCACGTTGCCCAGGGGTAAGGCAGCCCAGTGCCCAGCACATAGCAGGCCCTCCGTCTTAGATGATGGAGCTGGAGGGAAAGAAGGCTCTGGATTGAAGCAGCCCCTCTCTCAGATCCCATCGTGTGCCAGGGCCTGAAGCCAGCCTCGGGACCTGGTCTGAGCCCAGGGGAAGCTTGATGCACCCAAGGGTCCTCAGAGCCTTTCTTCAAGAGGCTTCCTTAGGGTGAGTTCAGCCCCGGAGGCTTCGAGCATCATTTGGGAAGAAAAGCGAACAATGGCAGGGACTTGCGCTAGCTTTACGCCAGGGACGTTGAGGACCTCTCAGGACCACAGAGTTCTGGAGTCCCAGAACCTGGGGTTGGCCATGGATGTAAGTGGTTGGAATGCTAGAACTCGGAGCCTAGTCCCAGCAGGTTTTCTTGGCCTGGGCCCAAGCCGAGGGAGCCTAGAGCAGGGGAAGATGCATCCTGATCATCCGGTGTGGCTGTGTCTCAGCTCCACTGGGGCAAGCCAACCTACCCGGACCTGTTTCCCTCCTGTACAGTGAGGCAGGAGTTGGGTCAGACGGCCTCCAAAGCGTCCATCTTCCATTTCCAGCTCTCTGGCCCTCTGACACTGTCCCTTCTACAAGAAGGCCACAGAGCACACAGAGCACACGGGGAAGACGGAGCCAGGAAGAACATGCGCAACTGGGAAAACCACGTGGCCTCTCCATGGAGGCAGAGCAGAGGGCTTCCCACGTGGCCAGGGAAAGGGCCTGTGCGCATGAGCAGAGGTGGGAAGGAGGCGGGGAAACGCCTGTGCGCATGAGCAGAGGTGGGAAGGAGGCGGGGTACAGACAGACTCCGGATGGAATGGGCCCTTCCTCTAGGAGCTCCCATGTGGAGGGCCTCGCAGCACATGTTTTAGCCTGTTGGCGATGAGGCATGCTGGAGCTTTCCGAGCTCAGAAGAGGATTCTGGGGGCTTTGCGGAAGACGGATTGGGGAGATGAGAGACAGAAAGAGGGAAGGCCATGAAGAGGCTATTAGAGCGGCCCAGGCAAGGGCTGATGAGGGGGTGAGTTAGAGCAGGGGAAGTGGAGAGACCCGGCCAGATCGGGGAAGGGAGAACTGGGCCGTGCACCGTCAAGAATGACCATCGAGGCTGCATCCTGGAGAGATGGCAGCGCCCTCCACACAGGACATTTGGAGGCGGGGAGGGCGTTCAGGAGGGCGGCAGCCAGTTCTGTTAAGGAGCTGGCAAGTTCGTGCTGGCTCGGGGCCATCAGCGAGATGGGATGGGACTTGGGTCCAGAAATCCAGCAGGATGCCTGGATGGCCAACCTTTCTGAGCCTCGATCTCCCACCGGACCCCCAGGGAAATGGGGAGCACAATCCTGATTCTGTCTCTCCAACCGCACTGTTGTCAAAGGTCAAAGGAGAGGCTAGATGGGGGAGTATGGCACCGCTGGATAGCCTAGTACCAGAGTCATGGCACCTGGATTCGATTCCTGCATCTGGTAATTACTACACTTCAGATCCTAGACCTGGGTTCAAATCCTGATTACTACCTACAAATCACTTGGGCTTCCTGGGCCTATAGAAGGAGAGGACTGAACCAACTGGCTTCAGCTTGATGAGCTTATGATGGTGAGCATGCTCATTTCCAGTGGTGCCATCCTCTAGCTGAGAGAAGCTCCTTGGGCCTCCTTCTTTGGCCAGCCCTCCCAAGCTCCTGCCTGGCTGCCCAGGGAACTAGCCTCAGAACCCTGAGGCCAGGCTGGATCTGGGCCAGGCAGGGCTGCTTCGCCCTCTGAAGAAGCTGGCTCCACTTGGCGTCTCCTCCCTGAGGAAGGGCCTGAGGCTGAGCCCGGCAGAGGGAAGCCTGGGGGAGCCATCCCAGAACAGGCTGTCAGATTTGTAGGATCAAAAAGAAAACAGCAGCATCCAAAGAGCCCTCCAGAGGCTGTGGGGCTGGAACCCGGAAGGTGGTCTTTAAAAAGATTTGCAAATGTTGTAAAAAGGAAAGGGGGAAAAGATTTTGTCTTCATTGCCTTTAAACTCACTTTGCACACACTTTAAGGTCATTTGACCAAGAAGAGTCAGGAAATCCTGGATGCAAGTTCTGCCTTGGGCCCTTGGACAAATCGCATCCATTTCTGTATCTCTAAGAGACAGCAATTATTCCACTTGTCTGGCTCTTCCTGACCCCATTTGGGGTTTTCTTGGCAGAGATACTAGAGCAGTTTGTTCTTCCCTTCTCCAGCTCCTCTGACGGATGGGGAAACTGAGGCCAACAGGGTGAAGTATCTACCCAGGGTCACACAGCTAGGAAGTGTCTCAGGCCAGATTTGAACTCAGGAGGATAAGCCTTCCTGACTCCAGGCCTGGTGCTCTGTGTACTATAGTGCTGCCTGGCTGACCTAAGTGACTGAGCGGGTGCCGATCTGCATCAGTGGGTGGAAATTACTCATCTGGGAATTCTCTGTTCCAGTGAAATCATTGGTTCAGATTCTGCCATCATCCTCTTCATTACAGAAATAAAAATAATAACAACTTAATGTCAAAGCACTTTGCAGTCTCCAAAGGTGCTTTCCATAATTTGGTTGTAGCTAGATAAAGCATTAATTAAGCCCTTACTGTATGCCTGGCCAGAAGAGATCGGTTATTTTCTGTAAAATGGGCATAATAACAGCCTGTTCGTCACAGGGCTGCTATGAGGATAAAATGAGGTAACAAATGTGCTAGGAAAACCGTAAAGTAGTACAGAAATAGTTCCTATTGTTATATGTTATCCCCATCATTGTCTCAGCCTTAGAATAGCTCCTGAGAGGGCAGTGCAGGGATGATGACCCTCCTTTTGCATAGGAAGTAACTGAAACCTAGAGAATGGCAGAGACTTGCCTAGAGTCACAGCTGGTCATTCATTGAACAAAAACAACCACCCAACATTGCTTTGGTGCAAATGGCAGAACCAAGACTTCAGGCTATACCTTTGGTTTCAAACCAAATCAGAGGATCTAGTCATCATACCCCATCGCTGCTCTAAGACAACAGGAAAACTGAGGCCCAAAAGGTTAAGTGGGGATTTGAACCCAGGTTTCTTGGTTCCCCGCCTATCACTATGGATGAGCTGGTTAAAAAGGGAGATTGGGGCTAAGTTGGAGGGGGGGCCTTGAATGTCAGTTTAGGAGTCAGTCTTTGTGTCTCCTAGAATCAGTCTTGTCCCAGATGTCTGTGGTTTGAGAGATGGTCAGTCTGCTGAAGAGCTCCTGACTTGTGTCCATCCACAGGGTCTATTCTGCCTCTAACATGCTCGCTCGAAGGCTGAGTTTTCCCCTCGTTTGATTCTGAATCATTAAAAGATGGCCTGAATGTGATGGAATTGGGCCAAGCTGCTGAGAACAGCAGTTGGGAGATTTTCTTTTAAGCTGCCTGCCTTCCCTCTGACATTTGGAAGACTATTAGTCCAGGGGAGGGAGGGAGGGAGGGGGGAGGGGGGAGGGAAGAGAGAGAGGGACACAGAGAGAGAGAGAGAGAGAGAGAGAGAGAGAGAGAGAGAGAGAGAGAGAGAGAGAGAGAAAGAGAGACAGAGAGACAGAGAGAGAGAGAGAGAGAAAGACAGAGACAGAGAGAGAGAAAGACAGAGAGAGACAGAGAGAGACAGAGAGAGAGAGACAGACAGACAGACAGAGAGAGAGAGAGAGAGAGAGAGAGAGAGAGAGAGAGAGAGAGAGAGAGAGAGAAGAGAGAGAGGGAGGGAGGGAGAGAGAGAGAGAACTTGGCTAAGTTCACCTGTGCTGACGAACCTATAGTACATGTGTCAGAGGAGGCACTCAGAGCACTCTCTGTGGCATGCACACCGTTGCCCCAGTGCAGACTTTGCTAGAGTTCATTACTAGAAAGCCAGAGAAAGCCACTTCACACACAGCTGAGGACATTTCCCACATCACCCACCCATCTAAAAGGTTTGCCATAACTGCCTTAGCCCATCTGCCAGAGATGGGAGAGTCAAAGGCATGAGAGGAGGCAAGTTCTCTGAAGGGAGGAGGGAAAAAGTGGGCATCTCCCAGGCTGGAAGTGGGGTGCCATTCATTATGTCTAAACCCTAGACCCTGCCCTTGAGGGCAGCTTTTCTCTCTAGAAGGCTGACCTTTGGAGCTATGAGCCCACTTCTGCCTGCCTCCTGGTACACTTGGGTTGCTCCTAGAGGATCCCCCCAGTTCTCTTGGTCAAGGAAGCTGTTCCTGATTTAGAAGTTAGAAGACCTGGCTTTGGGACCCCAAGCAAGTTGTTGAAACTCTCTGGGTCAGCTGTGTCTCAAAGAGATCCAAAAGGGCAAAGGGGGGGGGGAGGACCTGCTTGTACAAAAAGATTTCTAGCAGCTCTTTTTGGAGTGGCAAAGAATTGGAAACTGAGGCCATGTCCCTCCACTGGGGAGTGGGTGAATAAGTTGTGGCGTATAGAAGAGTTATGGAATGCTATGGTGCAGGATTGTAATGAGCAGGATTTCAGAAGAAATGGAAAGACTTTATGAACTGATGCAAAGTGAAGGGAGCAGAACCAGAAGAACAACTGTGAATAACCTAGTTATTTTTGGCAATGCAGTGGTCCAAGACCATCCCAGAGACTCGTCTGAGAAAGAACTGATGGAGGCTGAAGCCATCTGGAAACATACTAGATTTCACTTTCTTCCTTTTTCTTCTTTTTAATCTGAGACCTCTTCCCCAAGATGACTAATATGGAAAAACGCTTCCTGTGCTTGCCCATGTAGCATCTTTATCAGACTGCTTCCCCTCTCGGGAAAGGGGAGAGGGCACGAAGGGAATGAAAGTCAAAGAAGAGAAAGAAAACTTCAATAAAACTCAAACTTCAATAAATGGATGTTCAAATTGTTTTTACATGCAATAGGGGGAATTACTTATCTGTGCCATGGGCATAATTACACGCAACCTGCCTCTCACCCTCAGCAGCTGCTGGTATCTTCGAGTTCATGGGTCTGAAATTGCATTTGAACATTTAAAGAGGATTTTTTTTAACCCTTCCCTTCCCTCTTGGAGTCAATACTGTGTATTGGCTCCAAGGCAGAAGAGTGGTAAGGGCTAGGCCATGGGGGTCAAGTGACTTGCCCAGGGTCACCCAGCTGGGAAGTGTCTGAGGCCAGATTTGAACCTAGGACCTCCCATCTCTAGGCCTGGCTTCAATGCACTGAGCTACCCAGCTGCCCCCTTAAAGAGGATTTTTATTGAGTATCTCCAAGAACTCTTCTTTCCTTGATTCAACTGAGCCAGTCTTTGGGGTTAAACATTCACACACTCACACACACACACACTCACACTCACACACACACACACACACACACACACACAGGAGAAAGAGCCCTTCCTGGGGCCAGAGAAGAAGCATTTGGAGAAGAGAATCTGGGAAGCATCGAGGCAGAACCTAGAATGCCAAAGCTCGGAGGCTCTGAAGAGTCGATCAATCAACAAGTTAAGGGACTGTTGGGGCTAAACCATATGCTGAAGCCTCTAAGCTAGGGCCGACACGTCCCTCTTTCACGGGCTCTGCCTGAAAGCTGGCATCTCTTTCCTGAAGGCCGATGTCAGTCCCTGTGACTTGTCACTGGTAGACATCGCAGGTCCCTCCTTTCCCGTCCCATTCGGGCGCTGGTGCTCCTCGTGCCTTCGCAGTGCTGCCCCGTGCGCACTGGAGTAGAATCGGTCTCCTTGGGCTTCGTAACGTGTCCAATAGCATGATGTGGAGGCTGAGCCCTGGCCGGGGGGGGGGGGTCCGGGGCTCACAGAAGCCCAAGAACATCCCCTCCTGGAGGACTCTTCTGGCTGCTCTCTGGCTGCAGGACGGATGAACTGGGCCTCTCAGGAGGATGCTGGGAGCTGGCTCCTCCCTTCCTCCATCAGTGGCCCACTGGTTGGGCGCTGTGCCCAGAAGGCGGGTGCTCTTAACGATCATTTCACACGCACGCGAGCTGCTGGGGTGAGGAGCGGGTGCTCCCCATCTCTGGATCCCCCTCCAATTGCATACACAGCTGGGCCTGCAGTTGGCAGCCCCTGAGGGAGAACTCTGAACTCCTGCTTCTGGCCCTTCAAGATTTACAGAGTTCTTTCTCTATGCACTTGGGCGGTAGGGAGGCCAAGCATCCCTGCTTCCATTTTACAAGTGGGGAAACTGAGGCTGGAAGAGGGACGTGACTTGTGCAGGGTCCCCCAGACAAGCCTGGGGGCTGGGAGTTGAACCGAAATGCCCAGTTCCTTTCTTGCTATGGCATGCTATGGCTAATGGGCAAGTAGATAACGGAGAGACTCTAGCAGAACCTCGCTGGGCTATAAACAGCTTAATCTGACAGGAAGGAGTTCTTTGAGGGTCGAGAGGGCTCCCCTTTTGTTTTGGGGCCCCCTCCCCCCCAGTGCCCAGCACAGTGCCTGGCACGTGGAGAGGGCTCCAAAGAGGCGTGGTGGTGACTGGCCGGTCCCTCCGACACACGCCCAGCTTTTCAGCTCAGTTGCTCCCTCTGCTTCCCTGTCCTCAACTCTTAGCGCGCTGAATGTCGGGCCCATTCCTCAGGGCCCAGCTCAGAAGACCTTCCAGCCAGGAGCCTCCCTGCCTCTGGGGCTTGGATGGGAGCTGTTCTGAGCTCCTCAAAGGGAGGCAGCGGGCAAGCACCATGGAGGCCTCGAGAGACCTGGGCTCAAGGGGAACAACGGCTCATTCCAGCTCAAGTCTCCGGTGCTCAGGACGCCTGGGTTTGACTGCAAGATCAGACGCTGACTTGCCCCGAGACGGTGGCACAGTCAATTGCCCTTTCCGAGTCTTGGTTTCTTCATCTGTAAAATCGGGACTACTTTAATATTTATTACTTTACTGGTAAAAGGAATTTAAATACATTTTATGGATGGATTATAAGGCTGAAAGGGACATCGAACTTGGATTATGTATTTATTTTTAAAAACTCCCTCACTTTCTGCCTTAGAACCAATATTATGTATTGGTCCCAAGGCAGAAGAGCAGTAGGGGTGAGGCAATGGGAGGGTTATGTGACTTGCCCAGGGTCACACAGCTGGGAAGAGTCTGAGGTCACATTTGAATCCAGGACCTCCCATCTCTAGGTGTGGTTCTCCATCCACTGAACCACCAGCTGCCCTGTAGAACATGTATTATTCAAGGGAGACAGAAGAGATCTTAGATCACAGAAGGACAGAGGTGGGAATTTCCCTGAGTCATAGGATCACAGCTCTAGAGCTTTTAAAGAGGCCTTAAAACTGGTCACAGCCAAGATCTTCATTTTACAGATGAGGAAACCGAGGTAAATGAGTTACGTGACTTGTCCCAGGTCCCCTGGATGGATTTGAACTCAGGTCTTCTGACTCTTAAGTCTCTAGTCCAATCTCTTTCATGAAAATTGAGGCCCCAAAGAGGAAGTGATACCCCCTTCTTGACAATAATAAACCATAGACCAGACATTGAGAGGCAGTTTGGTATAATGGTAGAGTCCAATGGTCCTGAATTCAAATCCTACCTTAGGAACACACTTGCTGTGTGACCCCAGGCAGGTCCCTTAACCTCTCAATTCCTCAAGACCAGGAGTTGTGAATGAGTTGCTGAATCAACTTTGTATCCTTTAGGCTAACCTCCAGTGCATTGTGCAGATGACTTCTGGGCTGTGCTGTTCACTGTGCTGAGGTCCTGGAAGTGGTTTGCCATTTCCCCTCTCCCGGCGATGTCTCCCTGTGAGCTTGGCACTGGGGAGTGTCTCTAGAAGGCACGGCCAGCCCCCTGGCACCCACCCATCATGGCCACACACTGGAGAGTCCGAGGGGGGACTCTCGCATTATCTTCTCTACTTCGGCCTAGGAGGCTCATGGACCTGGCTGAAGCCCTTTGTTTGGGATTTCCCAGGGAGCTCCGGGAGGTCACCAGATGTGCCTCCTTGGTGGCTTTTAGGAGCCCTCGTCTGGCCCTAGCCCTGTCCTCCACTCTTAGCCCTCTGAGTCTTTCCCTGCATAAGAGGCTACTTTGAAAATGAACCCCAAACAACCCATTTAAGAGCTCTCTGGATCTGCCACCGGGCACCAAGACCATTCCTAGGAATGTCCAAGGAGGCCCTGCAGGAGCGTTTAGCAGAGGACCAGAGCCCCAGTGGCATCCTCGGAGCGCTCTGCCTGGGTCAGGCCGCCCCAGCCAGGCAGGTCGGCGAGGGCTTACCGCGTCTTCACAATTCGGTTTTTAAAGTCATAAAGTAAAATATTGGGGAACAAAAATGATATTTGTGCATCCCAGGTAAAGGACTTCTGGGGCAGGGGCTGGACGAGACAACCCTGGAGGTCCCTAGAATCCTCTAATTCTAATCTAAGTCCCACCCCCTTTTGTCCACGAAGGAAGAAGCTGAGGCATAGAGAAGTTAAAGGACTTGCATAAAGTCACCAAGCTGGGATTTGAACTCAGGTCCTCTGACTCCAGATCCTATGCTCTTTCTGTCTTAGTAGCCGAGGTATTCAAGTGCTTGGGGACTTAGATGAGGCGTTTTCTGGGGTAGAGGCTCGCTCAGGCTCCTGGGATATCAGAGGGCAGCCCTCAGTGCACTCACTAATTTCATTTTCAGGATGCTCTCTTGTCAGCGTGCCATCTCCAGGAGCAGGGGAGAGGGGGCAGAGAGGATGGATAGGGGCCTTGGGCCTCCTCGCCAAGACAGGGGATTTGCCAGACACTAGCAGGAAGAAAAGAGCCACAAGAAGGCCTCAGGAATGTAGCCTCAGCAGAGACCAGAGCAAGACTTATTCTGCTTGGCCTGAGATGGCCCAACCCAGAGCAAGGAAGGGGAGGAAGGTGCAGGGGGGAGATTTGGTACAAACACCAACACCAAATACTTCCCAAGAGTTAAGGGCGACAGGATGACTCGAGAAGGCAGCCAGAGGCTGATGGGCCCCTTGGCTGGGATTTTGGGGGAGACTATCATTCAGGGAAGCCTCTGAGGCCTTTGACCACTGAGGCTCTGAGATTCTCTGAAGACGCAGGCTACATTCTATCACCTACCATGGTTACCAGGACAACAGAGGAAGCCCCCATCGGGAGTGCAGACTGAGCCTGTGCAAGTCTGGGCTGATGCTTGCTGATGAAATCACAGCCACAATAAAAGAGGGATGGTAGGGGCTACATCCCAGTGACATTTGGGTCTCAGGAGTGCGGGAAGAGGGGCATCTGTGGGGGGGCAGGGCAGGGGGACGGGGTTTACTTGGCTGAAGCCTGCATGAGAGCGGAAGAGGGGATCCAAGCCCTGTTAGCTCAATTAGCTCGCTCCCTCGCTCCCATAGTTTCCAGCCAAAGACATTTGGGCACAAGAAAATAAAACCAGAAGACATCAGGAACAGGTATTTTTTATAAGCCTCCCCCCATACACATACGACATGATCTAGCTTCTGCCAGAAGACTTCAGGGAAGGGGAACCCACAGCCCCCCAGCAGCCTGTTTATTTCAAGGGGGGGGCAGCTCTCCTGGAGGAGTGGTCAGCCTTAACTGTTACCTGGCCTAGATCAGCCACTTGGCATCTTCCACCCCCCCACCACTGCTACTGGTTCTGGCCTCTGGGGCCAAATGAGACCTGGCGAATGTTTCCTCCACCTAACAGCCTGCTCTCAGATCCCTCGAGCTCTGATGTTCCATACTGGAAGACCCCTTCCAATTCTTGCCTTCTCTGTGCCAAGGTGCCACCCTATGTGCTGAGCCCCCACCCCCTCCCAGCTCCATCATTCCTCGCTCTCAGCCCCTCCCAGCCCCCTGGCCCAAGATCCCATAAATCATCTCCCGGTTACACTGAGGAAGAGCAGAAGACGGTACTGTAAGCTTCACTAAAGCTTGTGCTCACTCGGTTTCCTTTTTTGTCAAGCAAAAGCAGGGCCTGGTGAGTGAAGAGGGCCCCTGGGCCTCCGCGGGGGAAGAGATCGATTGGAGGGGACAGGCAGAGAATGAATTCCTTGATCAAGCTGAACTGATGGGGGGTGGGAAACCTCAGCCCCTGGGCGGGATGTGCAATGGCTCATAAATTCCACCCACGGAGCCTCAGATTTGTCTGATTTTCAGGCCAAGAAATAAGATATTGCTTTGACTCTCCTCTATTTCCGAGTTCCTGGAATCTCTCCCCTTTCTGGCCTGCAACGTCGTAAGCCACAGGCTGATGGCTCTGGCCACAGGGAGGGGAAGAGGAGGGTGGCCCAGGCAGGGATCTACATGGAATCAACCCCAGGAAGACTGAGCCGGGTTCACCTTAAGGTCCCTGTGATCATGCTTTGAGGCAAACTGGCTTGGTAGGAGCGGTTTCTGTGCCAGTAAAAAGGGCACTACACGGAGAGGAAGGTTCTAATCTAATCTAACCTCTCCCAATAAGTCTCTGTGTGCCCCAAAGGAAATGAGATGATTCTATATTTCTGGAGCTTGGAAGGCACCCCAGAAATCACCTCTTCCAGTTCTCTTCTTATACAGATTGGGAGACTGAGGCCCAGTCAAAGTCACCCAAGAGTTAGGAGGAGAACTGGGATTCCAAACCAGGGTTTCTGGCTCCAAAGTCAGGTTCCTGTGGTTGGATTTGTCAAAGGAACCCAAAGGAGCTCTGGAAGGACCTATGAAACAGCTAAGATCCAGGAAGGAAATCAAAGGGCCTTCAAGGGGCAACATCGGGATGAGTTCAGCCAATGGTAAATATGCAGAGAAGAAGGGAACACAGAGCTAACTCATGCAGATTTGGTGATGGAAATGGAGAAGGCCCAAGTCATTGCCAGCAGAGACTACAGAAGGGCCACCCCTAAGGAGTGAGGACAATTTGGTCAATGCCCATTATGCAAGGAAACCCACAATCTGCTACACATCGGTACAAGCTGCAAAAACGGAGCAACCACTGAATATCTAGCTTCCTTGTATCCTTGCTTCCTTCCTCTTGGGGGGAGGGGGACTAATTCTGACTTCTTCCTCATGCCTCTGAGTAGGTACTTTCTCTCTCCTACCTGTTAGCATCCTTTTCTATGTTGTCTTCCTGCCCACCCCCATTAGAATGTAAACTCCTTGAGGGCAAGACCTGGTCATCTTTTTTGCTTGTCTTTGTATTCCTGGAGCTTACCATAGTGCCTGGCACACAGTAGGTCCTTCATAGTTGCCTCTCTTTCATGGACTGACAAATGACAAATCCCCACACTCCCAATTTGGACCCAGACTTCTGGAGGACTTGACAATAACTTAGACACACTCTTACACTGGGCTGTTGTCTCCAATCACCTGGATACATGCCAGCCCATCATACCAGAAAAACAAGATTTTTAAGGGTTTTATTTTGTATTGTTTTAACCCTACCCAATTCTAGTAACCTACAATGAAAGCTATCTTGACCAAGCCAAGTCATGGAATTCCCCATTGCTGTGCAGCTCATCTCTGGGGGATTCTCTACCACTGGGGGTGTCCCTTCAGCAAATGTCCGGAGGGTATGCTCAGCTCCTGGTACATTGATTGGATGGCAAAAACCATTTCCCCACTCACCTAAGACTCTGTAGGATCCTAGATGCTGATAAAGGTCATGTCTAATGCCCCAGGACTAGTTCTTACAGGATCCTAGTATCAAAACTGGAGGAGGCAGAGTCAAGATGGCAGCGTAAAATTATCCCTTCACACCACTCTTTAAAAAGCACTTTAAAAAGACAGAAATCCAAACCCAACAACAAGACGGAGCCACAGGACTCTCCTGCTGATTATACTTGGAAGGTAGGCAGAGACTCAATTTCCATAGTATAAGGGAGAGACCTGACACCCCTGCCCCACCTACCTTGCTGAGACCCATGATTAGAGGATCAGACCTGGCTAACTGTAGGATTCCTGGGTGTGAGCTGCAACTGTGACAGGGAGGAACTTGGTGGGGGCCATCTGGTTGGTTACCCTTAGACTGGAGGAGAAAGGGGGAAATATTTGGCTTTAGGGAATTAGCATGGCAGGTCAACTCAACTAGTCTAATCCAGTATATCAGCAAAGGAAAGAGAAGACTGAAGATTCCCCCTGGGGCAGAGAAGCTCAAATACCAGTAAACCAAGGGTTTACATTCCACTGGGGGAAAATGAGTAAAAAAAGGAAGGAGGCAATGATTGAAAGCTTCTACAGGGATAAAAACCAAAGAATAGAACCAACAGAGGTCAAAGAGATCTAAGGAACTTCAAGCAAAACCCTGAAAAATCCAGGGAATTGGAATCAGGCTCTGGAAGAGCTCAAAAATAAATTCAAATATCAAATAAGACAGGCTGAAGAAAAATGGGAAAAGAAAGCAACAGCTTAAAAAGCAAAATCGGTAACTGGAAGCAGAGGCACATGAATCAAAATAAGAAAATAGTTTCTAAAAAGCCTGAATTGACCAACTGGAAAATGAGGCAAAAAAGTCAATGACTTGAAAAGAAAAATGGACAATTAGAAAAGGAGGATCAAAAAAGGTCATGGAAGAAATTCAGCCTCTAAAAATTAAAATTGGGCAATTAGAAGCAAATGACTTCACGAGACATCAAGAAACAATAAAACAAAATCAAAAGAATGGAAACATAGAGGAAAAGATGAAATACCTCATTGAAAAAACACTAGAATTAAAACTGTAAAGGATCTAAGAGGCTATCAAGTCCAACACCCATCATTATAATGATGAGAAACCTGAGACAGAGAATAGAATTTGCCCAGGGTCATATAGCTGCTAAATATCTGAGATGGAATTTGAATCCAGGTCTTCCTAACTTCAAGGCCATAGATCTATCCATTACATGGCCTCTGAACTCTTATCAGAAAAAAGAGTAGAAGATAATACTAAAGACAAAAATAAGCACTAACTTCTAGGCTTCTGGAGAAGGAGTCTTCCATAGTGTTGGATCTTGCCACTTATTTCCTTGTCCCAGAACCTAAGGAAGTGAAGGGGTGATTGTCTAAAGATAGCTTTCTGGATAAAGAGCCTTTCCTGGAATCTACCAAGGCACATAGCTTATTAATGACAAACAGATTTGAACTCCAATCCTTTGACCAGCCCTCCCCACTCCCCAACTCTTTTGCTCTTTCTATAATCCTACAAGACACTGGAGGGAGGAGAAGGCAGGTGTAATGAGCAGGTTCTCCAAGGCTTGAAAAGGTGAAGTGGTCGTGGGGGAAGGAAGAAGAAAATTCTCAGGGGGTGGGGAAGAAGAAAGCTGCGCATACCTCTAACTCTAGCTTCTCTCCCAAGCTGGAGAGCAAGTGAGGTCATAAGATTTAGAGATGAAAGGACCCGAGAAGCCAGGTAGATACATTCTTTTTTTTTTTTTTCACAGAAGGGGAAACTAGAGCCTGGAGAGGGAAAAGGACCAAAGTCACATAATCATAAGGAGAGAACTAAGACTCTAACTCAAGTCCTTGGATATGGACTCAGTGCCCTTCAGACTGATGTGTTTCCAGAAAGAACAGGTGCCTACAAGTGCAGTGGGAGAGGAAGCGGAGTGGTACAACAGATAGAGGGCTGGGCTGGGAATCCAGAAGGACTTTATATTCTCCGTCTCAGTTTCCTCATCTGTATAACGATGGGAGTTGGACTTGACAGAGCCTTAGGTCCTTTCCTTGTTCAGTCACTTTTCTTCACATCTGACTCTTCATGAACCCTTTTTTAAGGTTTTCTTAGCAAACACACACGGAGTGGTTTTCCTTCTCCATGTCCCTCTCCAGCTTGTTTTACAAAGGAGGAAACTGAGTCAAATTGTTACGTGACTTGTCCAGGGCTACACAGTTAGGAAGTAACTGAGGACACATTTGAGCTCTGGACCTCCTATCTCCAGGCCTGTCTCTCAACCCCCTGAGCCCCCTCCCTGCCACTCCCACTCTGATTTGTTCACCTCAGGGAGCTTGGGAGATGGGAGTCATTTGGAATGGAAGAAGCCACTCGAGATGAAGAGAATGCCAGGGAAGCCTGCGCTGTCTCCCTCCAGACAGAGCTGCAGCGAAGCTTTAATCTCCCCATTGAAAAGCTGTTTCCTTTCATCATTTGGAAGTTGCTTGGTCTGCATTTCTCTGAAAGAAGAGTGAGTGCCTGCGTGTTTAATAAGGCCTGTTTGAATACAAGTTTGTTGGGAAACAGCAGGCTATTCGGATGAAAAGATGAAAAAGAAAACCCCTCGAAGCCACATTAGCTGCAGAGGAGCCTTCTGGGCCGGGGCAGAAGGAAGCCTCCATCGTGGGCTGAGCTGGGAGCAGAGATGTCTGGGGGCTCGTCTCTTCAGGGTGCATTCTGGGAAGGAGCCTCCCTCTGCATCCCTCGCTCAAGGCCTTACCCTGGTCCTGGGGGATCCCAGCGACACCGGCCTGAAAAAACCCAGCGTGGTTGTGGGGCGGAAAGGAAGAGGACATCCGGGCTCTGGGTCCCCCGTGAGATCCCCCTCCGGGCCTTGGGTTGGGCTCCGTATCTCGAAAGGGCTGGCCCAATGTGCCCTTCCAGGGAAGCCCGAGGACCCCCTTCTCAGAACGTCCGTTTAAATGCCCAAAATGGGAGACGAGGGACCGGAAGGAAACCAGCCGCGCTGAAACGCTTCTCCAGAAAAGGTTTTTGAGCTCTCGGCGGAGTTTCTTTCCAGATAGAACATCCTCTGCTCTCGGCTTAGATACAGCCCCTCCGACACTCTTTGTCGTCCCTCCCAGGCCCATCCCGGCCCTGACGTTCCGGTTCTGAGCGCCCTCCCGGTGCCTTCGGCTGGCTCGGTGCTCGGGTGTGCAGCAGCCTGGCCGGGGGTCTCTACTAGCCTGTATGAGAAGTGGCCGGAGCCGAGCTGGGATCCTGTGCACGTAGAGGCCCCCGATGGTCACGGACCCTAGACGGCCCATACTGGCTCCCAAGCAAAGGGGGAGAGGGAAAGGCCTCGGGGTTTCTCAAAGTGGTGTTTGTCCCTCCATCTTGGAGTCAATACCATGTACTGGCTCCAAGGCCGAAGAGCAAGAGGGGTGAAGTGACTTATCCAGGGCCATACAGCTAGGAAGCATCTGAAGCCCAATTTGAACCCAGAACCTCTCCCCTCTAGGCCACCTAGACGCCTGGCACTGCCCAGATTGCCACATTGGAAGTGGAGGCAGGAAAGGTCCAGCTGCAGGGGCCTGTCGTGTATCAGGAAGATGGCCTAGTGATGCCGAGCCTGGCGAACTGTCTCGAGACCTGACTGACTCTGACCTGCCTCGCCTTCTTGGTGTGCCCGAGGTTCAGGACTGACCTCAGGCAGTCCTTTCTGCCTGCTCCGGGGGCCTCGACTCCGAACCCAGCCTCTCCTGTCCCTGATAACAGGGCCCGGCTGGCTCTGCCTCCTCTCCGAGGGGGGAAAGAGACTTCTTGCGGCTCTTCTTGTAGAAATCCGAGGCTCAGAGAGGGGGCAGGCTGGGGGCTCATTAGGATCATCCAGATCACCCGGGGCTGCTCGGCCAGTTCTGCAGATGGGGAAACCGAGGCCCAGACTGGTTAGGAGGTCTGCTCAAGCTCACCCAGCTCGGAGCAGAGTCTCTGATTCACTCCCTGCAGCGTGGTGCTGTGTCTGTGGCTCTGCTCTGCCTGCAAAGTCTCACCCTGAACCCCAAGGGACCCCTCCTGGGCCTGGCCCCACCCTGATGAAGCTGGGAAGAACAGCACAAGAAGGGAAACGGTAGCCAAGCAGACCCCCCCCGCCCCCCACCTCATAAGGCTCCATCGGAGGGGCCTCAGGTCACTCCAGTTATCTTTTAAAACGTCTCAAAAACAAAGCAAAGCAAACCCAAAAGGGTGAAGTTATGGGATGGAAAAGTGAACCTGCCTCACAGCTTAGGAGTGAGGGAAGGGATGGAGAGTCTCCTGATCCCAGGACCCCACCTGAGCCTGTGGCCAGAGGAGGAAGTCTGCACTGAACAAAGCCACAGCAATCTCTGGAGAGGTGCAGGCTGCCAGCATTTCCCCAGAACGTTCCTTTACCGGGAATCAGATACGGGCTTCGGCTGCCAGGGCTGCTCCCATCTACTGCGTAAGCGGAATGCAATTTGGCATGTCCCCTCTGCCTCTGAGAACGGAAACTGGGCTCTGCTAGGCTGGGATGTGCGTGCCACGTCCCTGAGGAGGCCCGGGACCCCCATCCCCAGGAGGAGCACCCCGCTCAGCCCCACGGACTGTGTGCTTGTGGAAGCTGTGACTTACAGAGGAAGCAATTCTAGCACACACACACTCCCAGTCCCTCAGACCATGACAGAGGATTGCTGACAAATGGCAGCCCTGTTGTTTTCCTGGTTCTCAGGAGAGGGGGAGCTGCCACTCAGCTTCCCTCCAAGCCTGGAAGGGAGCTGGCCAGGAAGTGGAAGGAGGGCCGGTTTGGATGGAGCCCGGTCCATGCCAGCTGCGAGGCCTTGTTCCAGGCCGGTGGGCTCAGAGCCGGACCTCAGGGACACGCTCATCCGGCTCATCACTTCCCCCTCTTCTCCAGGAAGCCTCTCAGCTCTAGCATCTTCCCATCCCCAGGAGCCTGTGTGTGCTTTGTTTGTCTCCCCCATTAGACCGTGAGCTCCTGGCCTTCAGGGACTGGCTCCCGCCTCTTTTTGTCATTTCCAGCGTCTGGCACACAGTAGGCTCTTAATGCACGCCGGTGGATTAATTTTCCAGATGAAGAAAATGAGGCCCAGAGAGCGGAAGCACCTACGTAGGGTCACACAGCGAGGCATGCGCAGAGGGCTCAGGAGGGACCTGGCTTTGTAAATGGTGTCCTTCCGCTGGAGCCCCAGAGCGCCTCCTCGAGGTAGGGCTGCCCACCTTCGGATCATTCCTCCCGAAAATGGCAGCAGGAGGGCGGGACTCAGCCCGGTCCTCCTGGGGCCTGAGCGAGCACCCATGAATTGGCTGGTGTTACGTCAGAATCTGAACCCACATCTTCTCAGACTGGTCTTTCCATGGCACAACGTGGGTCTCAATTCTCTAAGAATGGGAAGGGGTCCCGGAGAGGCTGGAAGACCATCAAATCTGCAGGCCTGGCCCCAAGGCATCTCCCTGGCCTAGGGGACCCCCGTTCACTGGGCTAACGACAGGGGCAGCGAGTGTGGTACAGCCCGTCTCCTGGATTTGTTGGGAGTGAAGAGGCTGGGACAGCCGGAGAGGGCAGAAAGAGCAGAGCGACTCTTACTCCCATCTGGGAGGACAATGCGGCGGGAGCACTGCCCGGAAACACCCGGATGACGGCTTCTAGACCCGGAAGCGCCCAACACCGACGCCTGCCTGGAGGGGCGACCCCGCCCGATCCCAGACCGCCGGGAAACACTGAACAAAGTGGATTCGGATGCAATGAAACGGAATGTTCCGCTGAAAAGAGTCAGGAACCCTCCGACAGGATCCGAGCCTCAGCCAGAATGTCCGGCTTTCAGAGGAGACGAGGAGCCCCGGCGAAGAGAAGGCCCTTCATCCGGGTCTCCCCGTCGGAGCCTCGCCTGAAGAAGTGTCTGGGAGAACGTTGGGGAGCCCGGAAAGGTTAGCAGTCACTGCGGACTCCCCCCAGCTTGTGGAGGCAGCGAGCCCCGCCTGGGAGGCCTCTCTGAGGGACCTGGGCAAGTCCTTGAGCTTCTCCAAAAGGAGAACAACCCACCCAGGACATCCCTCATGCGGAGGCTTTTTAAAAATCCCTATTCATTGGGAGGCAGACACGAGACTGCCTACAAGATGACAGCAGACCGAGGCTGATCCCAGAAGACCTGGATTCAAATCCTGCCATGTAGTGTTTTCGGCTGGGCAAGTCACTTTTGTGTGTCTCCCTTTCCTCACTTGTAAAAACGGGGGTCACAGCTGTCCCACCTGCCTCAAATACAGTGTGAGTGTTCAGTGAGACTGTCAGGTCAGCTATTCTCCTTATTCTTATTCTCATGTATTGCCTCTCCCACGGGATTGCTCTAGAAAACTCAAAACCTATTGGAAATAAAAGAGGGTGGGTCCGGATCTGGCCTCAGACACTCCCCAGCTGGGTGACCCTGGGCAAGTCACTTGACCGCCATGGCCTCGCCCTGACGGCTCTTCGGCCTTGAGCCGATAGCCCTGATTCTAAGACGGAAGGGGAGGGTTTAATAAAAAAGAGGGCGGGGTCCTGGTGTGGCTTAGTTCCCGGGTGGTCTTGCCAGCCAGTTACTTCTCCTCCCTGAGCCTCAGTCTCTTCTTCTGCAACAGGAGCGCTTGGGCTCCCGGTCCCACCACGCCGAGCGCATCCCCGAGTCCGGGCCGAAGGGGGATGGGATGACCCCTCCTTCCGGGAGCGCGCCCAGCCCGCCCGCGCCCGCCCCCCGCCCGCGGCGGAAGCTCAGCGTCTCTTTGGCACTTACCAGGCAGAAGAACTGGGAAAAGACATGAGCGGCGGCGGGCTGAGCGCGTCTCCTCGGAGGGTGTGCGTGGCCTGGGCGGCAGCAGGCGCGGCGGGCGTGGCGCCCGGGGAGGCCGGCCGGGCCTTCCTCCCCCGGCTGGGGCCCTGCTTCATCCACGCCCCCTGGATCCCCCAGCGCGCCAGGTAGACCCGACAGATATTGTAATTCATGGCGGAGTAATACAAAAGGTCCAACACCAGCAAGACCACCACGAAGAAACCGTAGATCCAGACGCCCAGCAGCGCGGTGTAGTTGCTGCCGAGAGAAGGGAAAAGGGCGTTACGGGGGTGCTAGAGAGGGAAGGGACCCGGCTTTACAGGGGGGGAAACTGAGGCCCGGGAGGTGGTGCGCCGCGGCCGAGGCCTCCCTTCCCTCCTAGGGACGGTCCTGGGGACGAGCTGATGGAGACACCGAGCGAAGGAGGGGAGGCCGGTGAAGCCCTCGACAAGCAGTGTTGGTGCTCGGCCAGCCTTTCTCCATCGCATGGCCCCGACTGGAAGGGCCGGCAGAGGCCATCTTTCCAGGGAGGAGCCAGAAAACCCAAGATGGTGCCCCGGAGGTCATCCAGCCTGATCAGGCTCTTCCACGCTTAGAAAGGAGGAAACAGGCTCAGGGAGCGGGAGCATCCCAGCACTCGGTCAGCTGCCTCCGGGGCCAGAGGGGCGGTCAGGACCCGCTCTGTGCCCTTCCTGTGTGACCCACGCCCTGCTCAGCTGGCTCTGCCCCTTTGCTGATGCTCTCAGACCCTTCCCAACAAGTGAACAGGGGAGCGATCCAAACATGGACCATCCATGGGCAGGTGGTGAGCCCTCTGTTACTGCGGGTCGGCCTGTAGACTACCCAGAGAGCCAAGTTCAAGTCTGACCCCACTTTCTGTTGTTGCTCTGTCGTGTCTGACTCTTCATGACCCCGTTGGGGGTTCTCTCGGCAGAGACACTGGAGGGCTCATCCAGGGCCATTCAGCTACCATCTGTGTGAGGCCAGGCTCCATGGCCTATGCCCTGAACCACCTAGTTATCTATACGGCAATCGAGGCATGGCTAAAAAGTGGCCTTCTCCATTACTGACGCCAGCTATTATTATGAATAGTGTTCCTGCTAACAGGCTTCGTTTTTGAAGGAGTTCACACAATTTTAGACTGTGACCAGTTGGCTATGATTCTTTTGTATTGATATTCAGTGGACTATTTTGCAAATGGGAAAACGGCGCTGATTTAAGTCTCCCTCTTCCGCAGGCAGGCAAAACATCCTTGGGATTATTCAATCAGGAGATGCTATGGGAGTGCTACTGCTGCTTCCCCTGCTTTCAGCTCTCGGGAATAAGATGCCCCCCCCCCCCCAGGTTAAGTTCATCACCTCTAATCTATTAACTCAAGCCTTGATTGACACTGTCTCCCTCAGCCTCTTGGATTGGAGAGCTGAGGGTGGGGAGCAGAGTATCAAACTCCTCCCAATTCCTTCCTTTACAGGGGACAGAAGCTGGTTATTTGGCTGACTCTATCTACTATACTCTGGATCTGTTGCCCTGTCTGGTATCAGGAAATGCCCCAGTGCACTGGGTACTCCCTGATTTTCCCCTTTTCCTTCATCCTGTTGTGTTGTCTTTCTCCATTAGAATGCCTGACACATAGTAGGTGCTTAATAAAATTTCCCATGTGGTTTTGATCCTTCCTTGTATTTTGAATGTTATTCCTATGGTCCATCTCCACCCCACCAAGTAGCATGGAAATGACAAGTCTTTGGTACAGTGAACTCCATTGAAATGTTGTTCCTGGGCTTTTGTGGGTGATGGTAGGGCAGTTTCATCTGTGATAGTGTTCTGAACCCAGGAAAGTGTGTTCGTCAAGTCCTCAAGGAGATTTCAGGTTTATTTCTAAAGAACAGAGACTTGTCATCTGTTGCTCTTTCTACTTGTTATCATTTTATTCTTCTCCTCTTTGTGTTCAATGGAGTTCAGTTAGAAATAGTTCTAGGGTAAATTGCTCTCCTGCCTTTATTCTTTTTAGTTCAGTGTTAGACCAACTATCCTACAGGGGGATAAAGGAACTTGGAAGGAAAGCGATTCCCCAATGTCTGTCAGTTGCCAGTCACAGAAAGCAAAGAATAGATGCCTAGAGTGGTCACAGGGTTTTAAGATGGGCTGATCCCTTTACAACCTGGGAATACCTTTCCACAAGGGAATTAAAGGAAGCAATTGATTAGTTGAGCAAACAAATGAGTCACATCCTGGAGGGTTTTACATGGTCCTAGAAAGAGGTGAACTATCAAGGATCTGTCTGAGATCTCCGTGTTCTCTTTTCCCTTCATTCAGGCCTGGCGGCCATTTGCCTAGGAGAAACATCTTCTCTAGCTGTTTGAGACTTCATTAGTTTGAGAGTTCAAAACCCAAGCAGAGGGATCTTCAGAGACTCCCTCATCAGGATCAAAGTAGATATGGCTACAGAAATGTCATCTGAGGTGGGAAAGAGCTTAGAGGAATAGCCCATCTGGCAGCAGAGGCTAGCTGTAGGAAGAGCAGACCCTGGGGGACCCAAATGAGCACCCACACAGCAGGCAGAGCTGTTACATCCAGAAGAGGTGCATAAGGACTCTAGGAATGTAGCAAGGGCTTCTGATTCCCTCAGCAATAGAATTGTAATTTGCCATAGTCATATGTGTTCTCTCATCTGTGCTACTGAACTTAAGCTTTTGCTCACTCTGCCCATGTATGGCTCAGGTTTATGGTGGAGGTGGCAGGGGCACGTTGTTTGGTAACAACCATTCTTCTGTTACTGTTTCAGTAAATGTTTTTTTAAAGAGCTAATTGTTTCTGGTGGAGAATTGTAAATGGCGAGCCAGCGGCTGGTGGGGGCTCTGAGCTATAGTGTAGTGTACCAACTCAGAGGATTATCCCAGAAGCCAGGGGAGCAGCCGCTCTATGCAGTTTCAAAGCAAGTGAGAATGCCAAGTTGAGGGCAGTAGCCTCTGAGTGAGGAGTACAGAGTTTTGTTCCCTAATTGGATGAAAGATTTGGATTTGGGGCCCATCTGGAGGCTAAATGAAAGCATCTTTGGGACAAGCCCAGGAGCAGAAAGGACAACAGCTGTCCGCCTTCCCATGTGCTTTTCATTTCTTCCACAGTGACAAGGGTGAGAGAAAGACAAGACATGGGTGGTCTCAGGAGGTAGCGAGTGCCCCTGGGACTGTCCTGGGGAGGCGGTGCCAGCCCAGGAGGGAAGGTGGCAATTCCGTGGGTGTGCCTGTGCCTGTACGTGTGCATGGATGTGTGGGTACTTGGGTATATTTAGACAAGTGGGTATTTGAGTGAGTGTGTTTGAATGTGGGGATGTCTGTGCGGGTATAATTGCATTCGTAGACACTGTGCGTGTGTGCTTGTGTGAGGGAGTGAGAAGTGGGTGTATTTGTGTATCTGTCTGTGAGTGCACGTGTGAGTATGGCTTTGTGTGTGTGTAGAGCTGGACATGTATGTGGGGGGTTAGAGAAGGAGAGAGCACCTGAAGGGCAACGATGTCCTGGTAGGGATGGGGTGCCCATGGCTTCTAGGGTCCAGTGACGAGTGGACGAGATACTTTCCCCGACACTTGATGCCCAGCACTGGGCAGCCCCGATTCTGTGCCTGCCAAATGGTAGCTCAGGGACTGCCTCCCTCCTCAAGCTCCCGGCACAGCCAGCCTTCAGGTTCAGAAGCGGTCTGGGCTTCCTCTGCTCCCAGTCAGCTCCCTGTGGGCTGTGTCTTTGTGAAGCAATGGTCTCCCCTCACATATTCCCTGCGTTCTGACCATCCATTCAAGCATCCCTACATTCAATTTCCGGCCTCCATCCCTTTGCACAGTTCCTGCCTGGGCTGGGGATGCTCTCTCTCCTCTCCCCACAAGAGAACGTAGAAGAGAGGAGAGTTGAGGAAATAGGAAGGGAAGAGGGGGGAGAAGACCCAAAGACATCCTTAGGGAACTTCTACACTGTGTGGAAACAGAGATGGGCTGGTTGGCCAGTTGGAGAGGACCCAGAAACTGCAGAGTTTCTAAAGCAGAGGGAGGAAACAGTCTCTAGGAGGAGGGGGAGGCACCCAAAGCGTCCACAGCCAGGGAGAAGATAGGCGGGATGCAGAGTCTTAAAAGGCTGCTGGATTTGGTGATTAGGGGGTTGCTGGTAACCTTTGCGATAGCAGTTTCTACAGAGTGGGGCTGGGGCCGGGCTGGGGGTGGAAGCCAGATGGCAGAGGATGTGGGGGAGAGGGGTGGCGAGGAAACCGAATCCCTGGGTGGAGCTCCCTTTCTCAAGCAGTCTAGCACCGAAGAGGAGGATGGAGAAGGGACAGGAGTTGAAAGAGCCTGACGGTCAAGGGAAGGCTTTTGTCCAGGACTGTGGAGACTTGACCACATTTGTAAACAGATGGGGAGGCAGCAGGAGAGAGGGAGAGACTGAAGATGCGTGACAAAGGGACATCTCTGCCGAGCAGAGTCCTAGAGGGAGCACCGAGAAATGGAAAGACAATTATAGAGGACAGAGAAGGAAAGGAAGAAAGGAAGAGAGAAATGGAGAGAGACAGACACAAGGAGACTGAGAAACAGATACCAGAGAAAGGGAAGGAAAGAAAAAGAAAAGGAAGGAAGGGGAGAGAGACAGAGACAGAGACAGAGGGAGGGAGGGAGAGAGAGACAGAGGGAGGGAGAGAGACAGAGAGAGAGGGAGAGACAGAGAGAGGGAGGGAGAGAGAGACAGAGAGAGAGGGAGGGAGAGACAGAGAGAGGGAGAGAGAGAGGAGAGAGAGAGACAGAGAGAGAGACAGAGGGAGGGAGAGAGGGAGAGAGACAGGGAGGGAGAGAGAGACAGGGAGGGGGAGAGAGAGAGAGAGAGAGAGAGAGAGAGAGAGAGAGAGAGAGAGAGAGAGAGAGAGAGAGAGAGAGAGAGAGAGAGACAGGGAGGGGGAGAGAGAGAGAGAGAGAGAGAGAGAGAGAGAGAGAGAGAGAGAGAGAGAGAGAGAGAGAGAGAGAGAGAGAGAGAGAGAGAGAGAGAGAGAAGTCCAAGGGAGGAGCAGAATCTCCAACCATCAAAGAATCCCAGTTTGACTGTTGGAAGAGACCTTAGAGGCCATCTAGTTCAACCTGCTCATTTTATGACTTCGGAAACTGAGCCCCAGATTGATGCTCACGTTCTAGGATCATAGGTCTAGAGCAAGAAGGGCCCTTAGAGGTCCTCTGGCCCAGCTCATTCTTGTTAAGGCTGAGAAAATGTAACCCCAGAGGAAAGTGACTTGTACAGAGTCACTCAGCTGGTAAACGGCAGAACCAGAATTTGAATCCGGGTCCTTGGCCTCCACATCCCCGGGAGGGACAGCCATCCCTTCTTGGGTGTTGATGCTGAGAAGCCCCGAGGACTGGAGAAGGGAGCTCGGGGAGCGTGTGCCTGATGGCCACAATCTTTTCAGGGATGTGTCAGTGTGGGGGTGGGCAAGGAGGCAGCTGGTGGCGAGAAGAGAGGAATCCCATTTGGAAAGAGTCGTTGGGGAGTGAGGTTGCCCGTGGAGCTTGCAGGCCATGGATGTGGGGGGGGGGTGTTCTGACTAGCTGCATAGACCTGTCCTGGATGAGGTCTCCAAGCTCTCCAATGATGACATTCAGGGACTCAAAGGGTGGCTTAGATGCATGAACTCTAAATAAGTCACAAATCCACATTCAGGAACAAGTGGGACGAGCAGCCTAGAGCCAGGAGGTCCTGGGTTCAGTCTGGTTCCAGACACTTCCCAGCCGTGTGACCCTGGGCCGGTCATTTACCCCGTTGCCCAGCCCTGCTGCTCTTCTGCCTTGGAGCCAACAGGAGGCATCCATTTTAAGGCAGAAGGTTTAAACCTAACCTCTTCCTAGCCGGTTAGCCCTGGCTTGGCCAGAGGAGCCTGGGGGTGGGGGTGGGGCCGCTGGCCAGCGAGGCCGGGAGAAGCGGTGACGGGGCTGGGCTCCGAGAAGCCTGAGAAGCCTGTGTGGACGGATGCGGGAGCTGCGGCCACAGCGCTGACAGGCGACGCACGCCTGAGGACCCTGGACGGAACCTGCCCCACGCCCTGGCGCACGCTGGCTTTGTTTTGCGTCCTTCCTTCCCGGGGAGGGAAAGCGGGCCTGGGAGGGAGAGGGTCATTTCAAATGCTCCGCAAACCTTCCGCCCTTCAACTACGGCGCTATTTTGTCAGCTTCCCTCCGTGGAATCCCCGCCCCAAACAGCCCGCAAACCCGCCGGGAGAGGCGTGGACGTGGGGCCTCCCCCGCGCCCTGGGTCAGACGGCGCCCCCCCCCCCCCAGCCTTCCCCGAGGCACCCCAGAAGGGCTGAAGCGTCCTCTCTGGCAGAGGCCTCCCAGCCCCAGGCCTGCTTCCAATTTTCCCTTCCTGGAGAGCTTGTTTTTATAGTTTCCTGAATATAAATGTTTTCTGGTCCAATCGCGGATGCAGCCTCTCTGGCTGGCGGGGCCGCCAGGGTTTGTTTGAACTGGCACATCAGGGGCCAGGAGCAGCGGGAGCCTGGGGAGGGCCGAGGAGAGAGGAAGGGCCCAAGAGGTGCCCCGCGCAGCCTGACCTGCACACAGCCGGCTCCTTCTTTGTGCCGAGAAAGCGGATTCTTGGAGCCTTGCTTTGGCTCAGAAGGACCAGAGTTCAAATCCTTCCTTTGTCTGGGCATTGGGGAGTCATCCTCTCTGAGCCTCAATCTCGGACTGTAAGTGAGGCAGGAGGTGTTGGAGTTCCCGCATCATCTAGGCAGTGGCTATGACTCGGTAGCCTGTTAGACGGTTTTCTCTGGGCCTCAGTTTCCTCATCCCTAAATGAGGTTACCCCTCAGAGCCCTTCTGGCTCTCCATGTCTAGAAATGCCAGAGAGGTGGCCGATCTGTTTCCTCGGTGTTTCTCACACCAGTCAAAGTCTGTTCCGTTCCCCAAGTGTGAACAAACTGTGCAGGGCAGAGCCGTGACTCCATCTGTGACTCCTCTCCAACCCCTTCTGTCCTCGGTGCATGGAAGCATTTGTGCTTGATGACATCCATTGTTTGTAACAAACATGGGGCGAACCCTCAGCTCTGAGCGCCCAGAGCCTGCCCTCAATGAGCTTCCATTCTGCTGTGTCGTCCAGGACAACACCGACACCAAGCACCCACTGACCCCCTCTAGAGTGTTCCCGGAAAGTGGTCAAGCCCTCCACTCACGGGGAGCTCACTACCTCCCGACACTCTGGAGCTCCCAGAATACATCTAGAATAAATCAACCCTGGCTGCCCCAAGGACAACTTTTTAGCTCAATAAGACTGGCAGCAAAGGGGGTTCCATCTGAGGGTTTCCACTTGAGCACTAAATAAATACACCTGGTTTCTATCTTGCCATCTTGTCCATCTTCCTTGGGACAACTACCATCTTGCCAGTGTCCTTTCTGAAATATAGCCTCAGCCTTGAGACTGGATCCTATAAGGTAGAATCATTTAGGACAGCCGACTTTGTGCTTGAGAAATGAGATCTGGAAAATTAATCCCAGCCAGATGCCTCTCTGTGTCTGTCTCTGTCCATCTCTCCCCCGTCCTCTCTCTGCCCTCTTCTCTCTTCTCTCTCCTCTCTTTGTCTCTCTGTCTCTCTATGTGCTTCTCTGTCTGTCTGTCTGTCTCCTCTCTCCCCCTCCTTCTCTCTCTCTCTTTGTCTCTCTATGTGTCTCTCTCATCTCTGTCCATCTCTCTCTTCTCTCCCCCCTCCTTCTCTCTGTCTCTGTCTCTCTCTCTCTCTCTGTCTCTCTCTCTGTCTCTCTTTGTCTCTCTCTCTCTCTCCCCCTCTCTTTCTCTCCCTCTCTCTATGTGTTTCTCTCCCTGTCCATCTCTCCTCTCTCCCCCTCCTCTCTCCCCTCTCACTCCTCCCTCTCTTGTCTCTCTCTCTGTCTCTGTATCTCCCTCTCTGTCTGTCTCTGTCTCCCTCTCTTGTCTCTCTGTCTCTGTCTCTGTCTCTGTCTCTGTCTCTGTCCCCCTCTCTGTCCCCCTCTCTCTCTTGGTCTCTCCCCCTCCTTCTCTCTCTCTGCCCTCTTCTCTCTCCTCTCTCTCTTTGTCTTTCTGTCTTTGTGTCTCTCTGTCTCTGTCTCTGTCCCCCTCTCTGTCCCCCTCTCTCTCTTGGTCTCTCCCCCTCCTTCTCTCTCTCTGCCCTCTTCTCTCTCCTCTCTCTCTTTGTCTTTCTGTCTTTGTGTCTCTCTGTCTCTGTCTCTGTCCCCCTCTCTGTCCCCCTCTCTCTCTTGGTCTCTCCCCCTCATTCCTCTCCCCCATGGCAGGAGGTCCTTTGCCACTGAATGCTATGACGGGCACTAGAAGCCACAGATGTGACTTTCCAGTGCTTTGGGGGTTATTTATTGGCTGAAAATTCTTTCAGCGATTCCCAAGCAATAAACAAGTATGCCTCTAAAAGCTATCTGTGAGCTAGCTATAAACCTTCCAAGAGAAGCAGTGCTGATCAGCTGAGCGAAAACTTTGCGACTGGAGCCGGGGTCATCTAAACATAGCCTTTCTCTCCAGAAGTACCATGAGAAATGAGACTAAAGCAAGAGGCCTGACGGCTTTCTGCAGGAGAATCAGCAAATGTTCTTGGCTGTGTATTGGGGTTCCAGAGGGAGAAAGAAAGGGTGGAGCCCCCTCTCTCCCCTTCTCAGACCCCCCTAATGGAGTCTGGAGTTCAGTTCTTTGGGAACATCCATGAGTGGGGAGTAACAAGAGGAGAGGAGGAGCCCTCATGGTAGGAGTGTGGCCCGAGGGACTGGGAGCCAGAGGATTCTTGGGGGAAGGGTTGGAAGGATTTCCACACGGACAAGGGATTGGCCTTGTTCTGCCCAGCCCTAGCAGGCAGAAGCTGGAGAAATCACAGGGTGGTCGATTGAGGCTTAAGATGAAACGTGAAATGGTCTCCCTGGAGAGGCAGTGAGAAGCTTCCTGTCACTTAGCGATGTTCACGCTGAGGACAGAAGCGGGGAGGCATTCAGGGGAACATGATGGGCTGCAGACTTGATCATTTCTGACACCCAAAAGCAAACACACTGATTTGCAGAGATGAGTTTTCTCCCTGCAATTAAACTCGTGCCAGGGAAAGAGAGCCCATGGGTGCATTTTTCTATAAGTGCATTAGGATGCCATCTAGCATCAAAGGTCACCTCGGGGGCTTCTCGAGTTTTCTTTTGAATCAGGCATTGGAGAGTACCCCAATGGTGCTGCGCCTTCCCTCCATACAGATAGCAGCCTCTCTGTGACCAGGACAATGGGCTCTGAGAGTTGCTATTGCTGAAAAATGCATCCATCTGTAGCCAATCTGATGCTGAGGTCCTTGGAGCACAGACACATACTTCACCAGTGGGCCCAGACTTGATGCTTTTCCAGCCCAGAAGGACCTGTCAGAGGTTCTTCTCGAACTCGTGGCTCTGTGTGTGAGAGCCCAGGGTCACCCTGATCCAGTGATGGGGCACTGGAGGTGGATATCAATGGAGGAACACTTAGAAAATGGTTCCTCTATGGTGGAGCCCATAATAGGTCAGTGAGCATTTGTCATCCACAGAGCAATGGGCGCCATTTTGGAAGGGACTTTGACCAACTGGGGCATGCCCAGAGAAGGCAGGCTAACTCAGACTCAGAAGCAGGCACTTGGGCAATCGCATCATCCAACCTACTGGCCCTATTACACCACCGCTGAGAACACACATCCAGCCTCCACTTGAAGGTTTCCAGTGAGAGAGGACAAGTGAGGACAGTGAGGGGCCTGGGCTGTTGCATTTAGGAAATGATAAGCTGTGATGTGAATTCTCATATCCTGGTTTTTTTCCTGAGCACCAGGCTCCCTCCGCCTCGCTCTATGAATGAGGGAATGCTAGCAATTTCCAAGGAGCAGCAGAACCAGAAATGGTTTTGATCACCTCCTTCTTCCCAACAACAACTCAATTTCTTGAATGCTGCAGATTTTATAGAACTCCTTCCTCAAAATACCCCGGAGAGGCAGGTGAACAAGCATCATCCAATTACAACACTTAATCCACTTTTTATGGAACGTCCACCGTGTGCAGGTGCTATGCTAAGTGCTGGGGATACAAAGACAAGAGTGAAGCATATCCCGCCTACAAGAAGATGATATTTTATGAAAAGATTTTTTACCTTTGATTTCTTTTTGTTAATTTTTATTGTTTTGGGCTCCAGATCATCCCCACGGCAACTTTTGGTTAATTGAAAGCCTGTCTTCTGTTAATATTAACCTCACTTGACCAAAACCTGATTCATGGAAGACTAACATTCCTTAAATAAGAAGAGCAAAAAAGAGAATCAAGATTTCCCAAGTAATTGGACTTAAAGAAGGGATCCAACTGACACAGATTCTGTGGATGTTCACATCTTTCCCCTCAATCAACCCAGTTGGGCACCCTCTAAATGTAGTTTAATTTGTAATTTGATTTAGTTTACATAGAGAGCTTGTTTAACAAGGTTTGTTTCTTGGGGGGATGTATGAGATGATGGCTCTGCTTGACTAAGTTGGTTCAACTTTTGTGAGATTGAAGGGAGCGTGGCATTAGGAATCTGTCTTTTTTCTTAATAGCCTAAAAGAACGCATGAGATTGCCATATGTAAAAGAATTAGTTCTCTGGCTCCATGACATCATTTTCTCCATAAAAGTTTCTCAAAAAATCCTAATCTCTGTTTAGCACTTATTTTTCTTAGTCTCCATTCCTGTGCTTAAGAATAATAAAACCGAAGTTTTTACATCTATGCTTTCTGCATCACGGTAGATTTATTTTGGCAGCAGTTAGCTACCACATGAACTCAAAAAGGAAAGCTTTCTCCAATAACAAGATTGTCTCCCAAGTTAGCATAGAAACCCTGTTGAGGGCAGGAACTATCCCCCCTTCTCCCACCCCCAGGATTTAGTTCTGTTAGAGACTTAATAAATACTTGTTGATTAACCCATTCTTCCCATTTTACAAATTTAGAAATCAAGGCACAGAAGAATTCAGTGATTGGCCAGAGCATACCCTAAAGGAAATGTACGAAATCGGGTGCTCCGACACTCCCTTTAGCCCCTGTCCCCCGCAGGAGCCTGGCTTCTGTTTTGGTGAGTTCCCGTATCCGACAGTTTTCTGCAGCCTGGCCTGGCATCCCATCTGCCAAACAGCCCCAGCCCAAACAAGCCATTCTGTTCTTTCAGAAAGCACAAATAAATCAGGCATCCGTCATCCAGCTTGTTACCCTTTTGGCTGCCACCAGCTCTGCCTCTGGGGCTGATTCATGTGCCAGGGAGAAGCAGGGGGTTTGCTGAGGCTGAAGGAGGGGGAGAACGTCTCCTCTCGGCTCCCTGTAAGCTCCTGCTCCCCCAGGCCTCCTCCAGAAGGTAACGGATGCTTCCCAACAGTTAATAATATGAAAGACAACAGTGACTCATATTCACAGAGGCAGGGGTGGGGCTGCACTGGGAGGCCAAGGTGTGAATGCTGCCTTGGCTGCCTACTTCTATGGTCTTCAGGGTTTGGGGGAGTCCCTTTCACCACCTGGACCTCAGTTTCCTCCTCTAAGTTTCCCTCCAAGTCTGCACGGCCTCTCTCTGCCCTGACATCCTTGTTCTAAGACCCCTCCCAAGCCCGGATGTTCTCTGTTCTAAGGTCTCCCCCAGATCTGACATCCCTGTTCTAAGGGCTCCCCCAGATCTGACATCCCTGTTCTAAGGGCTCCCCCAGGTCTGACATCCCTGTTCTAAGGTCTCCCCCTAATCTGACATCCCTGTTCTATGGGCTCCCCCAGGTCTGACATCCCTGTCCTAAGGGCTCCCCCAGGTCTCATCTCTGCTCTAAGGGCTCCCCCAGGTCTGACATCCCTGTTCTAAGGTCTCCCCCAAGTCTGACATCCCTGTTCTAAGGGCTCCCCCAGGTCTCATCTCTGCTCTAAGGGCTCCCCCAGATCTGACATCCCTGTTCTAAGGGCTCCCCCAGGTCTTATATCCCTGTTCCAAAGGTTCCCCCAGGTCTGACATCCTTGTTCTATGGGCTCCCCCAGGTCTCATCCCTGCTCTAAGGGCTCCCCCAGGTCTGACATCCCTGTTCTAAGGGCTCCGCCAAGTCTTATATCCCTGTTCTAAGGGTTCCCCCAGGTCTGACATCCTTGTTCTAAGGGCTCCCCCAGGCCTCATCCCTGCTCTAAGGGTTCCCCCAGGTCTGACTTCCCTGCTCTAAGGGCTCCCCCAGGTCTTATATCCCTTTTCTAAGGGCTCCCCCAAGTCTGACATCCCTGTTCTAAGGGCTCCCCCAGGTCTCATCTCTGCTCTAAGGGCTCCCCCAGATCTGACATCCCTGTTCTAAGGGCTCCCCCAGGTCTTATATCCCTGTTCTAAGGGCTCCCCCAGGTCTGACATCCTTGTTCTAAGGGCTCCCCCAGGTCTCATCCCTGCTCTAAGGGCTCCCCCAGGTCTGACATCCCTGTTCTAAGGGCTCCCCCAGGTCTTATATCCCTGTTCTAAGGGCTCCCCCAGGTCTGACATCCTTGTTCTAAGGGCTCCCCCAGGTCTCATCCCTGTTCTAAGGGCTCCCCCAGGTCTTATATCCCTGTTCTAAGGGCTCCCCCAGGTCTGACATCCTTGTTCTAAGGGCTCCCCCAGGTCTCATCCCTGCTCTAAGGGCTCCCCCAGGTCTGATATCCCTGCTCTAAGGGCTCCCCCAGGTCTGACATCCCTGCTCTAAGGGCTCCCCCAGGTCTTATATCCCTTTTCTAAGGGCTCCCCCAGATCTGACATCCCTGTTCTAAGGGCTCCCCCAGGTCTGACATCCTTGTTCTAAGGGCTCCCCCAGGTCTCATCCCTGTTCTAAGGGCTCCCCCAGGTCTTATATCCCTGTTCTATGGTCTCCCCCAGGTCTGATATCCCTGCTCTAAGGGCTCCCCCAGGTCTCATCTCTGTTCTAAGGGCTCCCCCAGATCTGACATCCCTGTTCTAAGGGCTCCCCCAGGTCTCATCCCTGTTCTAAGGGCTCCCCCAGGTCTTATATCCCTGTTCTAAGGGCTCCCCCAGGTCTGACATCCTTGTTCTAAGGGCTCCCCCAGGTCTCATCCCTGCTCTAAGGGCTCCCCCAGGTCTGATATCCCTGCTCTAAGGGCTCCCCCAGGTCTGACATCCCTGCTCTAAGGGCTCCCCCAGGTCTTATATCCCTTTTCTAAGGGCTCCCCCAGATCTGACATCCCTGTTCTAAGGGCTCCCCCAGGTCTGACATCCTTGTTCTAAGGGCTCCCCCAGGTCTCATCCCTGTTCTAAGGGCTCCCCCAGGTCTTATATCCCTGTTCTATGGTCTCCCCCAGGTCTGATATCCCTGCTCTAAGGGCTCCCCCAGGTCTCATCTCTGCTCTAAGGGCTCCCCCAGATCTGACATCCCTGTTCTAAGGGCTCCCCCAGGTCTCATCCCTGTTCTAAGGGCTCCCCCAGGTCTTATATCCCTGTTCTATGGTCTCCCCCAGGTCTGACATCCCTTTTCTAAGGGCTCCCCCAGATCTGACATCCCTGTTCTAAGGGCTCCCCCAGGTCTCATCCCTGTTCTAAGGGCTCCCCCAGGTCTTATATCCCTGTTCTATGGTCTCCCCCAGGTCTGACATCCCTTTTCTAAGGGCTCCCCCAGATCTGACATCCCTGTTCTAAGGTCTCCCCCTGATCTGACATCCCTGCTCTAAGGGCTCCCCCTGGTCTTATATCCCTTTTCTAAGGGCTCCCCCAGGTCTGACATCCTTGTTCTAAGGCTCTCCCAGCCCAGACCTTATATACTCTGCTCACAGAGGGTTCTCTCAAGCTGGGTTTGGTGCTTGGAGCCATCCTTAAGGGTTAAACCTCTGAATTCTTACACTTGGGGCCTCCGTGGCCATTCTTTCCACCAGAACGGGCTGCTCCCCCAGAGATGACTTTTGTCTTCTATGATTCTGCTCTCTGGTCTTTTATAAATTGCCCAAAGAGGAACAAATCCACTGAACCCAAGCCATTAAGCACCTGGTGTACAGTGGGTGCTGAGCATCCACAGGCTCCCAGGGAGAAGTCCAGTGAAATCCAGCCATGGGCATCGGAGGAAGGAGCCGACACCAAGTGGCCGGGGAAGATTTCTGGTTGGAGTTGGGGCTGGAGCTGAGCCTAGTGGCAGCCTAGAGCTTTGAGGAGACAGAGGTGAGGAGGGAAGGCTTTCCAGGCATGGGCATCAGTATGAGGAAAGGCAAGGTGCTAGGAGGCGGACTGGCGCGCAGCGAGAACAAGAAGGGAGCCAGTTTGGAAGCACTAGAGGAGAGCCCCCCTCTCAGCCCTTTGTCCATCCTTGTCAAGAAGCAGGGCAGTACTGGAGCTCCCGCCTGTGGCAGGTCCATCTCTTCGGACCCCACAGAAGCTCAGTGAGAGCACGTCTATCCTCCCCTATGCCCAGTTCAGCTTAGTCTAATCCTATAACTATTCACTGAGCACAGGGGTAGGTCTAAAGGCTCCTTCAGACCCTCAGACACAGTCTGGAAAAATATTTACGGAATGGCTGAATGAATGATGCAATGCTGAATGAAGCCAAGCCAACCCTTAGCATGTGTGGTAAGGATATGTCATCCGTGTTGGTTGGGATGGATGTCGGGGATTTGCTCTCGAATGCAGCTAAAAATGAACTTCCCATCTATTCACTGTGCAGTCACTCCTTGATGGGAGAAAACCCTCTGCTCTGGGCTAAAGAAACAGACTCATCTCTTTAGGAGTGGGCAAATTCCCCATCATTGTAGTGATCAAATACAGATGAAACTTCACCCTTCAGGGATGCCATCGAGGCTAGGAAACCTCTGAGGTTCCTTCTTATCTGTTGTTTTTAAACCCTGACCTTCCATCTTAGAATCGGTACTGTGAAGAGTGGTAAAGACCAGACAATGGGAGTTTAAGTGACTTACCCAGGGGCACACAGCTAGGAAGTGTCTGAGGTCAAATTTGAACCCAGGACCTGCTGTCTCTAGGCCTGGCTCTCTCCATCCACTAAGCCCCCTCTCATCTTCTGATTGTGTTTCTAAGATGGTAAATGTAAGGTTCTTGGATTCTCGTAGGATGTGAGCTCCTTGAGGACAGGAATAGCTTTGTTTGGTCTTTGTACCCCAGGTGCCTAGCATAATATCTCATACCTGTCAGGGGCTAAAATATTTGTTCATTTGCATTCGGTGATTTCAAAATTTTAAGATACTCATATTCTAAGATCCTAAAGTTCTGGGATAACTGGATATGCTTGATGCATGTACACTGCACATATGTGACACATAGTATATATGTACAGGTATCCCTTCTGTGTCATGGGGGCTGGGACATGATGGTCCCACAATCTGGACAATGCATGCCAAATTTTTTGGCCCTCCCTTCATACCCGAGAAGAAGTCCGAATCTTCTTCTTCTTCTTTTATGGGGCACCTTACACGCCCGACATTTCAAGGCGTCTATCTCGACATTTCGAGCCTTTGGGTATCAGCTGCTGGCTTTTGCATTCTTTTCACAAACTTTAATTTTTTACTTATTTTAACTTTTAAAAAGAAACCTCACATATTTATGGCACTAAAGGGGAAGCTATATTGTATGATACTATTTATCTATTTTAGGAACTTCTGACTTCTAAACCTGTGCTGTGTCGTCTGCTGGACTTTGCGTGTCATCTGATTTTACAAAACTCTCCCTAATTAACATTTAATTCCTTGTGCTGATTGAAATCATGATGGGGAAAGTCCCAAAGTGGAAGGGACACCAGTACTTGATATATAGTATGTATATGATATATAGTATATATACTTGGTGTATTGCACATCTGAAATATGATTTTTATGGTACAGGAGTCTGGGGCTTGACAATTCAGTTCCAAGATTCTAGGATCCTCTAGTCTAAGATTCTAGAATACTGCAGTCCAAGATTCTTGTGAAACTCTAGCCTGAGGCTATGATACTCTAATATAAGATTCTAAGATCCCAGGCTACTCCAAGTCTAAGATCCCAGGCTACTCTAAGATGCTAGGATGCTCTAATGCTAAGATTCTTGGATATTCCAATTCTAAGATTCCATGATACTCGGATCCTACAATTCCAAAAGAGGAGGACGCTCCAATTCTAAGATCCTAGGCTACTCTAATGCTAAGATGCTAGGATATTCCAATTCTAAGATTCCATGATACTCGGATCCTACAATTCCAAAAGAGGAGGATGCTGTGATTCTAGGATTCTAGAATCTTCTAGAATAAGATTCTAGGATCTTCTAGAATAAGATTCTAGAATACTGCAGTCCAAGATTCTGTGAAACTCTAATGTGAGGCTATGATACTCTAATATAAGAATCTAACATCTTAGGCTACTCTAATGCTAAGATGCTAGGATGCTCTAATGCTAAGATTCTCGGATATTCCAATTCTAAGATTCCATGATACTCTGATCCTACAATTCCAAAAGAGGAGGATGCTCCAATTCTAAGATGCTAGGATCCTCTAGTCTAAGATTATAGAATACTGCAGTCCAAGATTCTTGTGAAACTCTAACTTGAGGCTATATGTAATATAAGCCTGTAATATAAGATTCTAAGATTCCAGGATACTCCAATTCTAAGATCCTAGGCTACTCCAATTCTAAGATCCCAGGCTACTCTAATGCTAAGATACTAGGATGCTTTAATGCTAAGATTCTAGGATATTCTAATTCTAAGGTTCCATGATACTCAGATCCTACAATTACAAGAGAGGAGGACGCTCCAATTCTAAGATCCTAGGCTACTCTAATGCTAAGATGCTAGGATATTCCAATTCTAAGATTCCATGATACTCAGATCCTACAATTCCAAGAGAGGAGGATGCTCCAATTCTAGGATTCTAGGATCCTCTAGTCTAAGATTCTAGAATACTGCAGTCCAAGATTCTTGTGAAACTCTAGCCTGAGGCTATGATACTCTAATATAAGATTCTAAGATCCCAGGCTACTCCAAGTCTAAGATCCTAGGCTACTCTAAGATGTTAGGATGCTCTAATGCTAAGATTCTTGGATATTCCAATTCTAAGATTCCAAGATACTCATATCCTACAATTCCCAAAGAGGAGGATGCTCCAATTCTAGGATTCTAGGATCTTCTAGAATAAGATTCTAGGATCTCCTAGAATAAGATTCTAGGATCCTCTAGTCTAAGATTATAGAATACTGCAGTCCAAGATTCTGTGAAACTCTAACCTGAGGCTATAAGACTCTAATATAAGATTCTAAGATCCCAGGCTACTCCAAGTCTAAGATCCCAGGCTACTCTAATGCTAAGATTCCATGATACTCAGATCCTACAATTCCAAGAGAGGAGGATGCTCCAATTCTAGGATTCTAGGATCCTCTAGTCTAAGATTCTAGAATACTGCAGTCCAAGATTCTTGTGAAACTCTAGCCTGAGGCTATGATACTCTAATATAAGATTCTAAGATCCCAGGCTACTCCAAGTCTAAGATCCTAGGCTACTCTAAGATGTTAGGATGCTCTAATGCTAAGATTGTCGGATATTCCAATTCTAAGGTTCCAAGATACTCATATCCTACAATTCCCAAAGAGGAGGATGCTCCAATTCTAGGATTCTAGGATCTTCTAGAATAAGATTCTAGGATCTCCTAGAATAAGATTCTAGGATCCTCTAGTCTAAGATTATAGAATACTGCAGTCCAAGATTCTTGTGAAACTCTAACCTGAGGCTATAAGACTCTAATATAAGATTCTAAGATCCCAGGCTACTCTAAGTCTAAGATCCCAGGCTACTCTAATGCTAAGATTCCATGATACTCAGATCCTACAATTCCAAGAGAGGAGGATGCTCCAATTCTAGGATTCTAGGATCCTCTAGTCTAAGATTCTAGAATACTGCAGTCCAAGATTCTTGTGAAACTCTAGCCTGAGGCTATGATACTCTAATATAAGATTCTAAGATCCCAGGCTACTCCAAGTCTAAGATCCTAGGCTACTCTAAGATGTTAGGATGCTCTAATGCTAAGATTGTCGGATATTCCAATTCTAAGGTTCCAAGATACTCATATCCTACAATTCCCAAAGAGGAGGATGCTCCAATTCTAGGATTCTAGGATCTTCTAGAATAAGATTCTAGGATCTCCTAGAATAAGATTCTAGGATCCTCTAGTCTAAGATTATAGAATACTGCAGTCCAAGATTCTTGTGAAACTCTAACCTGAGGCTATAAGACTCTAATATAAGATTCTAAGATCCCAGGCTACTCTAAGTCTAAGATCCCAGGCTACTCTAATGCTAAGATTCCATGATACTCAGATCCTACAATTCCAAGAGAGGAGGATGCTCCAATTCTAGGATTCTAGGATCCTCTAGTCTAAGATTCTAGAATACTGCAGTCCAAGATTCTTGTGAAACTCTAGCCTGAGGCTATGATACTCTAATATAAGATTCTAAGATCCCAGGCTACTCCAAGTCTAAGATCCTAGGCTACTCTAAGATGTTAGGATGCTCTAATGCTAAGATTGTCGGATATTCCAATTCTAAGGTTCCAAGATACTCATATCCTACAATTCCCAAAGAGGAGGATGCTCCAATTCTAGGATTCTAGGATCTTCTAGAATAAGATTCTAGGATCTCCTAGAATAAGATTCTAGGATCCTCTAGTCTAAGATTATAGAATACTGCAGTCCAAGATTCTTGTGAAACTCTAACCTGAGGCTATAAGACTCTAATATAAGATTCTAAGATCCCAGGCTACTCTAAGTCTAAGATCCCAGGCTACTCTAATGCTAAGATTCCATGATACTCAGATCCTACAATTCCAAGAGAGGAGGATGCTCCAATTCTAGGATTCTAGGATCCTCTAGTCTAAGATTCTAGAATACTGCAGTCCAAGATTCTTGTGAAACTCTAGCCTGAGGCTATGATACTCTAATATAAGATTCTAAGATCCCAGGCTACTCCAAGTCTAAGATCCCAGGCTACTCTAAGATGCTAGGATGCTCTAATGCTAAGATTCTTGGATATTCCAATTCTAAGGTTCCAAGATACTCCTATCCTACAATTCCCAAAGAGGAGGATGCTAGGATGCTGGAGTCTAAGAGTGGAAGGTTCTAAGGTGCTGTAGTGTCAGATTCCAGGACGCCCATGACCCTAAGAATCAATGGTTCCTTCCTTTCTTGGAGACAAATGGTTCCTTTGAAATTTGCTCAGTGAGCTTCAGGACCAAGCAGTGCAACATTTCAGCAGCTCCAGTGTGAAATCCCATGCAAATATGCAGGTTGGGGAGAGGCAGGGTTTTCAAAATAAGAATTGGAAAAACCCCTCTCTCCACGCCATTGGAAAAGTTGGAGCCCTCGGGGTGGGTGCCAAGCCTCCAGCCGCTTCTCTGCCTCTTCCCATTAAATCCCTTCGCCTGAGTTCTCCTCCTGGCACCAGCTGTCTCCCTCGGGGACAGAGTTCCCCATCTGGAGCAAGGTGACGGTCGCATTTGCCTCCCGCCCTTAGCCGGAGCCTGGCTCGGGCTTGTTAATGTTTATAAAGCATTTGGAATCGCGGAGCGCCGCTATTGTTCGGTGGCTCCAGTTAGGTGGGGTGGCGGGCTGTGTGCGCTTTGAAGCCCGAGTGCCGAGGTACTGGGAGATTGTCTTAGAAGATAACGGTATAACGAGCCGATGGGGGGGGGCGGGGGGCGGCGCCCAGGCACCGACGCCAGAGGAAGGGCGGATGCCCACCCAGTAACGCCCCTTTGTCTGGCGCTCTAGTGCCCCCCTTTACAAACGGGGAAGGTGAAGGTGAGGGGGCGCCAGCAGGGCGTACAGAGGCTCGCGCCTGCCCCCGAAGCCCTCGCGCTCTCTCCTGGGGCTCGGTGCTCTGAAGGAAGGAAGACGAGGGCCAAGCGGGGTCGGCCGAATCTACTTACTTATGCATGTAGCCTTCCGATTGCCTGGTGAGATTGAGCTGCATCACCGCCTGGAACTCCGTCTCATTGCAGCAGTATTTAAAGACCGTGTTGTTATGGTGACAGCACAAGATGTAGGTCTTGTTGTCCGAGAGCCGGGGGCAGTGGAAGCCAAAGTGATAGTGGCCTTTGTGGTCGATGTAGGGCTCGCAGACTCGAAAGTGTGCCGAGAGCGCTGCAAAAGAAAGCACCCCACACGGGCTCGGCACCTCCTCGAAACAGGGCCCCCGGGAGCGGGGAGGGAAGAGCAGGCCAGCGCTCGGCCTCCCTCCTCCCGCCCTGGACGTCCTCCTCCGACTTGCCAGGGTCCTGCCTTCCACTCAGTTCTGAAGGCAAACTTCCCGCCCTCCGGGGCGCCCGACTGACTACCCACAGGGTAGAGCATTCGCCACGGGCTCTAACCTTCTCCCGCATCTTCCCTCTATGTAAAACCCGCTTCTTCTTCCTGCCTCCTGTGCTCAGGCTGTTCTTCAGGTCGGAAATTCCCCTCCCATCCCCTTTTCTCTGTGCTGTCAAATGCTCCCTGCTCCACGAAGCCCTCCCTGATTTCCGAGGGAAGGAGGTAGGGCTCCATTTTGGCTCTTGCCTACCTGGCTTCTTTCTTTTTAGATTTTTGTGAGTTTCCCCCCACAGGGGCCGGGGCCATGTCTTATGCCTCCCTGTATCTCCACAGCTCCAGGCCCCGAGTTTTGCATATAGTAAGTGCCTGATTCATAGCGAAAGAATTTCAGAATCCTGACCTTGTCATTTCTGTCAGGCTCAGTCTATCTACACCTTTTGCTTATTTGGGGGTAGCATCCTGTAGTGAGGGCCCCTATGCTTGGTCACAAGACCTGGATTCAAATTCTATCTTGTCTACACGACCTTGGGCAAGTCACTTCCTTGCCTCTCTGGGTCTCTCTGAAAACGAGAAAGTTGGACTTGATGACCTGGAAGGTAGTCCTCCTCACTCTCGAGCTGGGATCCTAGGAGCTTTCTCCTCTGTCCCCCATTTAACCATAACCATCCTTCAAGGCCCATCTAGGGCTTACCCCCCTTCCTCAAGCCCTCATGGTGATGCTGAAGGGTATAGGGTGGTAGAGATCACTGAGGCTGATCCCCTCTTCCCCAGCTTCCTTATACTTTTGTACTCCCATCTGAATTCAAATCCTAATTCAGTGTTTACTGACTGTGATCCCGAGCAAGTCACTGTATGGGGCCTCAGTTTCCTCAACTGTAAAATGAAGGGATGGGACCAGAGGATCTCAGAGGGTCCTTCCAGCTATGATCCCAAAGCACAAAGGAGGTGAAAAACCGTTCTTTTAAAGGATAGAGGAGGGAGACATTATTTGTGCCTTGGGAGGGGGGTGACCTCCTGGAGGAAGAGGTGATGAGATTTCTCTCTGCACCTGGAGACCTTGGGGTAAGAGGGGTCCCCTGCTCCACCCCCCCCCCCAGCCACAGCTTATTCACTGTCTCCACCTCCAGGCCGATGGGTGCGGGGAAGGTGCTCAGTAAACACTGGGTGGCTGATGGATGTGGTGCAGACAAAATAGCTGGATGAACATCTGGACTTGGGGCTGATGAGCTGGAACTGACTAAACACATCTGGCTCCACACAGAAAAGCACAGCCCAGACTCGGCTTTAATAGTTCTGAGGTTCCAGGCAAGCCTATTCCCACTTCTGGGCATTGGGCTAAAGTCAGAGCCTTAGAGAAATCGGTGGGTTTTCAGGGAGGCACCAGGGTGTGAGGGGGGAATCCTGGCTTAGGGTCACCCACGGGGAGCTCCGAGGGACTTCAGAGGCCATTGAGCCTCATCTCCTGTGAGCTGCAGAGAATCCAAGTGACTTGCCCACAGTCATGCCGATCCTAAGGCTCAGAAGTGGGCTTTGGACCTCGCGCTACAGGGCCGATTCTCGTACCCTGCTGACTCTCAGAATAGATCCTGGGTGATCTAGATGGGAAACCTCAGGCAATTCACAGTCTCCCTGGGCCTCAGTTTCCTCATCTGTAAAATGAGGCGGTTTGGCTTTCCTCTATCCCTTCCAATTCTGAACCTAAAAGACTGCTAGATAGAGAGCTAGTCGGGAGACATTGAGTCTGTCCTCTTCCATTTACAGATGAGGATACTGAGGCCCAGAGTTTCGAGTTTTCCCCACAGTCCCTCCTAGTTTTTGACCTTGTAGGGCTGAGCCAAATGGCCACCAGGGGAACAGAGAGGAAAGCTGAGCAAGGAGACAGCGGAAAGCCTCTTTTCCTCCTGATGACTCTTAGAAATGGCCAAGCCTGAGTCTTGGCAGCGGCTCTGGCCATGGTCAGCGGCTCAGAGCTCTCCCAGGAGGGCAGATTCTTGTTTTGTTTGTTAAGCAGAGTGCTGGAAGGGCCAGGATTGGGGAGAGGCGGCCATGCAGCGTTTGGTGGCTCCGGGCTCTGTGGCCAGGAGTCCGGCACTGATTGGCCCTGGACGGGGCTCCTCTACGAGCTGGCCTTCGATGTCACCGAGGAGGAGGGCTCCATCCTTCTTGCCAGGCTTAGAGGAAAGGGAGTTCTAATTAATGTCCTCTTAATTAGTGGGAAGGATCCTCCGAGGAGACATCTAGGCCAGCCTTCTATTTGAAAAGAAGAGGAAACTTGGGCCGCTATTTAGGTCCAACTCTTCATTTACAGATAGGAAATGCAGGCCCAGACAAGGGAAGGGACTTGCTCAAGGTCACATGGCTGATAAGACTTGAATCCTGATTTGAACCCTGATCTTGGGACCTGAGGGAGGAGGGGTCTCAGAACCCTTCTAATTTACCTTTTTAAATTTAATTTTATTAAAACCCCTCCCTTTCCATCTTAGATTCAATGCTGTATATTGGTCCCAAGGCAGAAGAGAGGTAAGGGCAAGGCAATGGGGGGGTGAAGTTGACTCTGATAGAAAGTGTCTGAGGTCAGATTTGAATCCAGGACCTCCCACTGAGCCACCCAGCTCCCCCCAGTTTACCTTTTAACAGAGGATTGGGGGAGAGAATTGCTCAAGAGGATAAATGGGAGTCCTAGGATTTGAACTCACACCCTCTGACTTTAAATCCAGCCTCTAACACTATCTGGAGCCTCGTGCCACTCCCCCCAGAAATCCTGGGACTTCTTCTCCGGCCCAGAGAGAAATGAGTGGGATTCTCTGGTTTTCCCCAAGCGTTCCCCTTCTGCAGTGAGGCCCCTCGCAATCCCCGGGCTTTGCTGGCCCTCCTCCCCCTCCCAGCCCCTGGCCCATGCCTGAGACTCACCTGCGGAGAACAGCAACGAGAGAAGGACGGTGAGCACATTCAAGGACTGCTGGCCCCAACTTGTCATCGTTTGGCTGTCATTGATCCGTCAGGGGATTACCTGAGCGAGAGAGGCAGTGCGTGAGGGACGGGCTTCACAGTCCACACTGGGCTGGCTCCCAGGGCCGAGAAGTGACCTCCCCGGGGACACACAGCTCTGCCGGAGGCCCGGAGGCCTCAAGAACCCTGAATCGAGATGGACTTGGGTGCTGCAGGTCCTGGAGAGGGGACCCCCCCCAGGCGAGTGCTGACCTTCACATAAACACCTAGCTCAATTTTTGCCTGTCCTTCAAGGCTTGCATGCCCATGTCACCTCCTCCAGGAAGTCTTTGCTGATCTCTCCCCTCCTCTCTCCCTCTCTCCCCTTCTCTCTGTCTCTCTCCCTCTCTTTCTGCCTCTGTCTCTCTCTCTCTTTCCCTCTCCGTCTATCTATGTATACTATTCATTATATATGTTTCTGGATCTGTCATATACTAATAGGTATCATAGTCAGTGTCTGGTATTCCCTACTAGACAGAGAGCTTTCTTTTTAAAATTTTTATTAAACTAATTAATTTAGACTATTTTCCCAGGGTTCCATGATTCATGTTATTTCCCTCCTCCCCCCCCCCCCCCCCGTAACCAACGCACAATTCCACTGGGTTTTACATGTGTCATTGACCAAGATCTATTTCCATATTATTGATATTTGCACTGGAGTGATCATTTAGAGTCTCCATCCTCAGTCATATCCCCATCGACCATGTGATCAGGCAGCTGTTTTTCTTCTGCGTTTCCGCTCCCACAGTTCTTTCTCTGGAGGTGGAGAGCTTCTTTCTCCTGAGTCCCTAAGAATTTAGACAGAGCTTTCTGGGAGCAGAGGCTCTCCATCCAGAGAGTAGACTCCATCGATGCTGGTAGAAGTCCCAGGTCTCATACCCAGGGGATGGTCATTTGAATTGATCAAATAGTTGTCAAATGGTGATTTTTCATGAGTCATGGCAGCCAAACTGACCCACTGTGGACTTTTCTCAACTTAGTATTTAATTTCCCACCTCCAAGCATTTGTCTAGGCTGTTATCTTCCATTCCCACATTCTCTACCTCTTAGAATCTTTATCTTCCCTCCAAGGTATCATCTCCTACACCAAACCTTCCCTGATTCCCAGTGTTTCCTCCCTGCTCAAATTACCTTGCATCTCCTCCTAAGTGTACATGTTGTCTCCACTGTTAGAATATGAGCTCCTGAAGGGCAGCAGGTACCCATCTCCATGCCTTTGCTCCGGCTGTTCCCCCAAACCTAGAAGAGTCTATCTTTTCAAATCTGCTTCTTGCGACCTCTAGTTTCCTTCCAGACAGCTCTGGGGCCACCACTTATAAGAGACTTTCCCAGCTTCCTCATGGCTCGAGTCTCCCCTTCTCTGCTATCTCCCCAGAATCATTCTCTGCTCCTTGGGGCCAGGAGCTACTTGATGTTTTGCCTCTGTATCTCTGGGCTTAATTAGCTCAGTGGCAGGCACATAGTAGGTGCTTGGTGAGTGCTTATTGGTTTGACTGAGGACAGGCTCGAACCATCCACGTCTGGGGGTTCTCTTGCCATCCTAAGCCACAGGCACAGACCTCGACCTCTTCAAGGTGACAGTCTTTCATAGAATCTGAGTTTAGGTGGACTCTGATGACATCCTAGTCCCCAGAAGAGCCTCTTGATTGATTTCTTGGTCAGAGGATCAACCCCTTCATTTTACAGACAAGGAAACTGAGGCTTAGGAGAGGAAGTGATTTTTCTAAAGACACACAGCAAACAGCTAGGGATAGACACAGAATTAGACATGGAATCAGAGGCAGAACTTGAACCCACATCCTCTGACTCCAGAGCCATTGGATGGGCTGACTTAGGAGGTAGTGGGCTCTCCATCACTGGTGGGTTTCAGAAGGAAGCTGGATGACCACTTGTCAAGTATGTTATGGAGGGGAGATTCTTATTCTATTCAACTGGGGACAGTTCAAAAGAAGCCACATACTAGCTGTGTGTATGTCCCTGGGCAAATCACTTAATCTCAGCTTGCCTCAGTTTCTTCATCTGTAAAATGGGCATAATCAGAGCCCCGACCTCTCGGGGATTAAATGAGATCATTGTAAAGGGCTATAGAGATGTGAGGTATTATTGTTGTTGTTGCTGTCATTGTTGGATGGACTGTTCTCCATGTAGAGATTCCATGATGTGATCCATCAATTCTGAAAGGAATCTTCTCTCTGCCCAGGGAGTTTCCATCCTTTCCAGCTCCTGGAACAAGCTGTGCCCGGGGTGGAAGCTGCCCACCTCGGCGCCTGTTGGCAACCTCCGGGCTGCTCCCGGGCCCAGAAGCGATGACATCACTCTCCTCTGACCTTGCCGTGACACCAAGAACCCTGCCTGGTGTCTGCTCCAGACCAGCTTCATCTGGCCCGACTGGGCGGCTGCCAGGACAGTCCTCAGGGGAGATGCTCAGCCTTCTCGCTGCTGATGCGGGCGCCATTTTGATGGTCCTTGTGGAATGGACTTGGCTGGGACAGGTTAGCCTTTAAAGTCCAGAACGGAGATTTCACTGGTGTGAGGAGCTCTGGGTGAGGAAGCTCCCCCTGGGCTTGTCTGCAGCACATCTACTAGAGAGTTAAAGGTCAAGTGACTGGTCCAGGGTCACACACTCAGTAACATCAGACTGAACCTAGAACGCAGCTCATCATAACTGCTACTTTTGACTCTTGGACACACCACAAAATGTGGCGGGAGCTCCCTTCAGCACAGAGAGCCAAGAGGGGCTGAGGACA